>NW_007113112.1:136033-157162 GCF_000164805.1 Carlito syrichta
CGTGCTCACTTGGTACCTCTGTGTCACATTTTGGTAACCCTCACAGTATTTCAAACACTTCCATTTTTATTCTATCTGGTAATGGTGGGCAGCAATCAGGGATCTTTGATGTTACTATTTTAATTGTTTTGGGGTGGCTGAGGCCTCAGCCTTCCAAGTAGCTGGAACCACAGGTGTGCACTACCATGCCTAGCTAATTTTTTTGGTTTATTGTAGAGACGAGGTCTCACGAAATTGCCCAGGCTGTTCTCGAATGCATGGGTTCAGGCAATCCCCTCACCTCAGCCTCCCAAAGTGGTGGGATTGCAGGCTTGTGCCACCGCACCCAGCCAATTTAGCATAATTCTTAAGGGCCTGAGGATTTTCACAATGGTCGGTGATCACTGGCGTCAACTTCATGTCCCCATCTGCATCAGCCCTTCACAAAAGAGTTGGCCTGTCCTCTGAAGCTTGAAGCCAGTTATTGGCCTCTCCTCTTTAGCTATGAAAGTCCCTAATGACAGTTTCTTCTAATTGCAGGCTGTTTCGTCTACATTGAAAATATGCTGCTGGGTGTAGCCACCTTCATCAGCAATCTTAGCTAGTTCTGGAGAACTTGCAGCAGCTTCTCCATCAGCATTTTGTTGCTTCACCTGCACTTTTATGATGGAGATAGTTTCTTTCCTCAAACCTCATGAACCAACTTCCAGTGAAACAGTCAGAACACATACTCCATTGTATATATTAAGTTCTCCATCTTATATGGGTGCAGTTCATGGTACCCCAAAACAATTAAAATAGTAACATCAAAGATCCCTGATTGCTGCCCACCATTACCAGATAGAATAAAAATGGAAGTGTTTGAAATACTGTGAGGGTTACCAAAATGTGACACAGAGGTACCAAGTGAGCACGTGCTGCTGGGAAAACGTAACCAACACACCAGCTTCATGCTGGGTTGCCAGAAACCTTCAATCTGTAAGGAATGCAGTCTGTATCGTGCCATGATGTGATGTGCAATAAAATGAGATGAGTGAACAGAGGATGCGTGGAGAGGGCTGAGCTTTGACGGCAGAGTGGCAGCAGGGAGTTCTGGGGTGATGGAAGCTTTCTCTGTCTCGGTGGTGGTTGGTGGTAGTGGTGGTTATGCCATTTCTACACGTCTCAGAACTTATCAACTTGAACACTTAAAATCAGTGAATTTGATTTGGTGAAAATTATATCTCTATAAAGCTGACTTATTTTTTTTTTTTTGAGTTAGAATCTCACTCTGTTGCCCAGGCTGGAGTGCAGTAGCACACTCAGGGCCACCCCAGCATCTACCCGCTGGGCTACGGCCGTCCTTCCGCCTCAGCCTTCCAAGTAGCTGGAACTGCAGGCACGTGGTAGCACCCAGCTAATTTTTTGATTTATTGTAGAGACAAGGTCTCACCAAATTGCCCGGGCTAGTCTCGAACCTTTGGGCTCCCAAAGTGCTGGAATTACAGACTGAGCCACCGAGCCTGGTCTGATTTTTTTTTTTTTTTTTAAAGCAGGAAAAAACCTGTCTGTGGTGTCAGAAGTCAGAATAGCGATTACTCTGGAGGTGTACACAGTGTGAGAATTTGAGCTGTGCGCTTGAGACTTGTGGACTTTATGTGAGTGTGGTGTTATGTATAGGATCATATATGTTGGCTTTCATACAGGGCTCCTGGGCCATAACCCCCATAGCCCTTGTTACAGTTCTTTGTTTCCTTGTCGGGTATGTCAGGCTCAGCGGCATACCCAGATACAATCTCTTCAACCTTCCCCTGCCTTGTCTCACCTGCTCCAAGACAGGACGCCAATCTTCCCCCACCTTTCTCACGGGGTCATAGGACCCTCATCCTAGGAAGGTTCCGCCCTGTACCCTGAGAGAATGGCGGCATCATGAAGCTTCCATAAATACCCAGGAGAACTGGGTTCCTGGAGCTTCCAGATAGCAGAACACATGGGCGCCCAGGGAAGGCTTGAAAGTGCTGTGCCTGTCCCCGTACTTTGCCATGCACGTCTCTGCATCTGTATCCTTCACAGTGTCCTTTATAATAAATGGATGTTTACTATATTATAATAAGTGTTTCCCAGAGTTCTGTGAACCAATCCAGCACATTAATTGAATCAAAGGAGATCATGGGAACTCCAATCTGAAGCCAGTTGGCCAGGAGTTTTGGAGGCTTGCACTTGTGACTGGGGTCTGGGGGGCAGTCTTGGGGACTTAGTCCTCTCTACCTGTGGAATCTGGCACTGTCTCCAGGTAGCAGTGTTCAGCATTTATTTGGAGGACACCCAGTTGGTGTCCGCTGCAGAGTGGCTCGCGTGGGGGTGGGGAGAAACTTCCACACACTTGGTCACAGAACCGCCTTCTGTGATTATAGTTGTAGTGGTGTGAGGGCAGAGGAAAAACTTGGTTGGAGAGTTTTTCCCAAGCAGTAAGTTATACACCTCAGTAGAACAAAAGGAAAAAGAATCGAGAGAATGATTTGATGGTAAAGTTGAGAAAATCTTCAAGAAAGTGGAGCAAAAAGAGAGATGGAAAATAGGTGATGGTTAGAAGCCCAGCCCAAGGATGGAATAAAAGGCATTTCAGAAGCAAAAACAGAAAAGGTGGAAAGTCATTATCAAATAATTCAGAACTTTTCTAAAATGGAAAGACATTGTTTCTACATTGAAAGAGCTCCAGACACATTTCAAAGCACATTACCAAAACTACTAGAAAACTCATGTCAAAGAGTTCCAGAAAAGGGGAAGAACTGGTACTATATAAAGTACTCAGAACTGAAATGACTTCAGTCTTCTTACTTTAACACTGGATACCTTGCCGGGCATGGTGGCTCACGCCTGTAATCGCAGCACTTTGGGAGGTGGAGGCGAGAAGATTGCCAGGGGTTTGAGACCAGACTGGATAATCTGGCGAGACCGCATCTCTATAAAAAATTAGTCGGGCATGGTGGCGTGCGACTGTGGTTCCAGCTACTTGGAAGGCTGAGACAAAAGGATCGCCTGAGCCCAACAGGTCGAGGCTGCGGTGACTGTGAGCGTGCCACTGAACTCCAGCCTGGGTGACAGAGTGAGACGCCAACTCAGAAAAAAAATGCTGGATACTTAAACAGCAATGGAGCAAGGCCTTACATTGTGAAGAAAAATTATTTCCAAAACTAGGATAGCTGGCCAAATTATCATTATAGAATAAGTTGTTATTTTATATATACAATGTATTATAGAATAAATTGTTATTTGTAGACTACAATATAAATTTATTGTTATAAATAAACAAATGGAATATTATTTATAGCATAAAGGCATTTTCAGACACGAGCAGTTCCAAAAGCTTTACCTCTCATCTGTGGAAAATGTACTCCATAAAGGTAAGGGAGTGAACCAAAAAAAAGAGAAAAGGTGTGATATGTCAAAAGTAGACCGCACAGAAGAGGCAGAAGGGCTCAGCAGGTTGAAGTGGAGCCAAGTTGGAACAGCCTCGGAGGGTAGAGAGAGGTAGTGTCTCCCTCCAGAGCAAAGGTCAGGTTTGCTTACAGCCCTTGGAAGACATAGTATCTCCCTTTGAGCAAAGGGTAGCCATGCATGCCGTTCAGCACAATAGACTCAGGTTCTGTGAGCTTGGGGTTCCTCTCCTGTAATTCAACCTGCTTCACCTGCAGATGTTACCTGGCTCTTTTCAAATCGCCCTGTGGGAATTGGGGCTTGGGCATCTTGTGCAGAAAAAGAGTGCCCTGGGTTAGGTTGTCTTCCGGAAGCTTTCTTTATAGTTGAACTCTTACATTTAGGTCAGTAATCCATTTTGAGTTGATTTTTGTGTACGATGTGAAGTAAGGGTGGACGTTCAGTCTTTTTTGTTTGTTTATGGATATCCAGTGGTTTCTGTACCCTTTTGTTGGAAAAAAATGTCCTTTCCTGATTGGTTTGGAACCTTTGTTGAAAAAAAAATTGGCTGTATATGTGTGACTCCTGGGTGCTGTAATGTGCTTCTTTGGTCTCTGTGTCTATCGTTACGTCAGTCCCACAGTCTTGATTACTGTAACTTTATAGCAAATTTTGAAATCAGGTAGTGTGAGCCCCACTTTTTTTCTGCTAGACTTTTATCTGTTCTGTCTTTTGTATTTTCATATAAACTTTATTATCAGCTTGTCAATTTTAACAAAAAAGGCTACTGAGATTTTGCCCGGGATTGTGTTGACTGACTCTTACTTTTCAAGACAATTGACGTCTTACCCATAGAGAGTGTTCTAATCCATAAACACAGGCAGACATGTATAGCCATTAGTTTAGGCCATCTTTAATTTCTCTTGGTAGGTTTTGGTAGTTCTTAGGTTACAGGTCTTGCACATATGTTGTTAAATTTGGCTCTGAATGTTTAATGTCTTTGAATGATAACATTTGGTTCTAGTTTCCAAGTATTTGTTGTTAGTATGTAGAAATACAATTGAATTGTGTATATTGGCCTTGTATTCTGTAGTCTTAGGCAACTGACCTACTAGTTCTGGAGCTGTTTAAGGATTTCCTGGGATTTTTCCTAGGATTTTCTCCACTGATGATCATGCTGTCTGTAAATAAAATCAGTTCTGCTTCTTTGCAGTCTGTATGCCATTTATTTTTGTAGTGCCTTGTTGTTCTGTTAGAACCTCTAGTTCGAATGTTGAGTAGGTGAGACCGATATCTTGGCCTTGTACTTGATCTTAGAGGGCAGCTTTCAGTCTTTCATGATAAATGTGATGTTAGCTGTATTTCATGGATGTCTATGACTAGGTTGAGGGAATGGTCTTTTATGCTTAGTTTGCTCAGTGTTCTTATCATAAATTGTGTTGAATTTTGTCAAATGCTTCTTCTATATTTATTGAGATGATCCTGAAGGTTTGTTTCATTTCTGTTCTCTTCAAGTTACATTGATTGGTTTTTAAATATAAATTGTCTTAGATTCTTGAGTCATAATGCGTTATCCTTTTTATAGTTACTGGATTGATTAGCTAAAATTTGTAGATTTTTGTTTCTATGTTCATGATGGATATCGGTATGTTATTTTCTTGTAAGGTTTTTATCTGGTTTTGCTGTCAGGCAAACTTGGCCTTAAACTGTGAGTTGGAAATGTTTCTACTTCTATTTTCTGGGATAGTTTATTTGGAATTAGTCTTATTTCTTCCTTAGATACTTGGTAGAATTCGCTAGTGAAGTCATCTGGGTCTAGTGTGTATGTGTGTGTGTGTGTGTGTGTGTGTGTGTGTGTGTGTATGTATGAGTATGTTGGTGGGAAGGTTTTAAATTACAGATTCAACTTCATTAATTGATATAGGCTATTCAGATTAACTGTCAGTTTCTTCTTGCATAAGCCTTGGTGTTTTGTGGCTATCACCGAACGTGTCCTTTTCATCAAGCCCTCTTTTGCTTTTTAGTAGTGCTGAGGTTTGCAGTGAGAGCCCGCCTTCATTTCTGGTTTTGGTCATTTGTGGATCTTTTTCTCCTTTCCCCGTGTCCATCTTATTAGAGGTTTGTTCATTTTATTGATCTTTCTGAAGAGCCGGTTTTTGGCTACATGGAATGTTTTTTATTGTTTTTCTGTTTTCTGTTTCATTGATTTCTTTGACTTTGTTCTTTGTTCTGCTTCTTTGGGTTTTAATTTGCTTTTCCCCTCCCAGATTCTTAAGCCAGAAGCTGAAGGCAAGAGTTAACATTGCAATTCAGAGGCCGAAGACTGCCGCCACTTGTTCTTGAACTGCCCGTGAGCTAGGAATGATTTTTGCATTTTTAAATGACTAGAAAAACAAAAACAAACCACAAGTATTATTTTGTGACATGTGGAAATCAAGTGAAATCCAGATTTTAGTATGTGTAAATAAGATTTTATTGGAACACCACCACACTTAGTTGTTTACATAATGTCTCTGGTTGCTTTTGTGTTAGAATGGCAGAGTGGCAGAGTTGAGGGATGTGACAGAGACCATGTCTCTGTGACCATGTCTTAAGGTCTGTGGTTGTTTATCACTTTGCCCTACTGTTTGGTGCGTTGGAATCAGTATTTAAGCGCCACGCGTGCCACTGTATTGTGACATTTTACTTTATAATTTTATTATTAGTGCATATCATCATGTCAAAATAAGAAAAGGCAAAAAAAAAAAAAAAATCGTCTCTGGATGTTATGCTTTTAAAGCACAGTGGAGTATGGATTACTGAATGTGATGACAAAGTGTTGTGTTTATTATGCTATTTAACACTACAGACATGTTAAGGAATTACAGTTTGCACTGACAACAGCAGACTAAGCCCTCATCACATTAGGCCCAACTCACAAGAAAGTAATGACCAGAAAAACTAGAAAACTCAAAAAGGGATATCTTTTTCCAGTAGGCGTCCTTCATGGAATTAAACAGTGAACACGAGGCTGCACCCAGAGCAACTTTCCCGTTGTTAGCCAAGCAGGGAAGTCCTTTGCCAATGGTAGGCTAACAAAGTTGTGTTTGATTGCAGCAGGCCCAGAATTGTGTCTGGAGAAAGTAAACTCGTTCAAGACCATTAGTCTTTTGGCAAGAACAGTTGCTCTAAGAGTTGAAGACATCAATAATCAATGAAAAATCAAGGCAGATGGTTTTGAGTGGTTTTCCTTGGCTCCTAATGAGTTAACAGATATTACCAGCACTGCTCAGTTGTTTCTGTGAGAAGTCAGTGCTGAGTTTGAAGTTATTGAATTAGTTTTAATGAATAGTGTGTGAATTAACTGCAGACAAGAATATTTGCAGAAAGTTAAGAGAACACGAATTCCGTACAACCTGAATGAAGTGTGGTATGCTAAGATGTGTTATAACTGGTGGTGGTAGGAAGTTCTGTAAGACACAAAAAATTTCAGGTGGACAGATGTTTAATGCTGTGAAGATGTAAGATGTTTAAGGTCTATTGTTTTATTTCGTCGCAGGCAATTTGCAGAGAATGTTTGAATTTATCATGTAGCACGGAACAAGTCATATAAACATTTGCTCTTGTGGACTTAGCTGCCGTCAGTTCCGTGAATTTTTGTTGAATTCAGTGAAGCTGAATATTTTTACTTTCCCTGCTGGATAGCAACTTGATGACTTAGTGTAGTGATCAGGTTTTTGCAAATTTTTGAACCCAGTACTGAGATTGAAATTTTGGGAACTGCTCTCGGTCACTGTTATTGAACACTGAGTGGCTTTAGAAATCAGTTTTTGCTGTAGACTTGCTAATGTTTCTTAATGAATTCAACCTAAAATCATAAGACAAAACAGTGCTTATATCAAAATAATACTGTGGTAAAATCAGTTGATGGCAACTAATGTTTGAACTGTCAAATCACTTTATATAGTTTTCTATGCTGTCATGAGTTGAAATGAAGTGAGGTCTCTGTTCTTACCTGGAGTTGCATTCTTCACACTTTCTGAGCTCATACTACAGTTTCAGCAGCGTTTTCCAGCAAGTGTTAAGGAAATTTCCATATTACAGAATCTATTTAGTTGTGCAGTGGAGGCATTTTAGCCTAACCTTTACTTGGAGTGATTAATCTGCAATGTAATGGCATACTAAAAGGTAAATACTGAGAGTCAATTCCTTTTAAGGAATTTATTTATACCTTCCCAACAATGCTAGTGATTTGATATCAGTATGTGGCAGTACCTAACTGGTACTTTTTGGAAGAAGACATTTTCAAGATGAAATTCATAAATCCTATTAGAGATCAGCACTAATGAACATTTGTAGTTGACTTTGATGAAAGGGAATTCTGACTTTGAATCTCAACTAAGTGAAATACTGTCTATCCCCAGAAAGAGTTCCACTCTTCTCATGAGAAGACCTGTCTTCAGAAAATTGTAGTTATTATTATACTGTTTGAATTTCATCAATAAAAATTATGGAGACTTTTGTCTCATTATAAAAGTGCTTACATGCTATCCTCCGTTTTGCTTGTTGGTTCTTAAAGCCTAGGATATTGGCTTTCTGGTCCCCGCCGGGAAAAGCTTGCCGCCCTCCACTTTTTATGAAGATGTTTTTATCCTTCATAGTTGGCTACCTGCACTTATTCGAACTAATGCTTTCACAAACTTTAAAAGGAACTTATTTAATGGAGCAGCCTTGCTTCTGTTGGATATATTAATTGCAGCTTAATTGTGTAATAAGGTGTTATTGTCTTGTGTTAATGTTCTAAATTTGAAGCCTAGACTTTCCGCGGTTGTCCAGCATTCTGTGGTAGAGTTACTGGGCATTGACATTGTTACTGGTAAAAGTAGCATACTGTCTGCTGCGGTGTGATTCTCAAGTAAGGTGGCTGCCTTCAAGGATCCTGTAAGAGCCAATGGTATGCCAAAGCACAGAAAGAAACAGGTTTATTCTAAAGACTGGGCTGGAGAATAAATTTTAAATGATTGCCACTAGTTATGCTACATTTTGAGAATCTTTGACCCCTTAAGAGTAGATAAGAAATGGAGAGTCAGAGAGGAAGAGTCACGCTCCCCAAACCAAAGTTTATTCCCTCAGAAAGGCGCAGGAAAGGTCTCTACTGTGTGTGGTCACTGGTTTTCTGTTCTGGGAAAAAAGATGAGGGCAATTTGTACTCTCCCCAGGGTATCATTCTTCTGTATCTTTAGAATTTTGATTCTTTGTAGTCTTGGGAGAAAAGTATCTTTGTTGGATGATTGGAGGAGGATTTTGAAAAGCCAGAATTACCGGGCTAGGGAGCTTTGGTGGAAACCAGAGGGTTAGAGGGTACTCATCTTATAGAAAGAACAAGGTTAATGACAGTTATTTGTACAACCAAAAAGCTATGGGGAATGACAGGATTACAAATGGAGAAGCGACAGGATTACAAATGGAGAAGCAACAGGGTTTAGATCCTTTAATTCATAGGTTTTGATTAGATATTTAAGTTTATGAGGCTATTAAATGCACATAAAAATGCACAGACAACTTTACACTATTCCTTTAAAATGCATTCCTTATGTGTCACTCTTTATTTTGGGGACCAAGAAGTTTTAGTAAGACCTAATTTCCGCAGTTCTAATTTAATTTCTGCAGGACTATAATTTGATTGACATCAGTGGAAAATAGAGTATATTGCTGTATTTATATGATATTCTTTTTTATGTTGTCAAGAATAGAATAATACAAAGCGAGGTCATCTTTACAATTACTGCAACTTGTGATCATTATAAATGGACAAGGAAAATCAGCGCCCAGTTGATGCATCTGTAAATAGATCCGTAGTTGAGAGCTGTACATCCTCTCCCTATGGTCGCCTCGGGTGTTTTTTGTGATCCTCTTTGTCTTCCAAAATGGGAAACTTTGTTCAGTATTATAAGATGCATTCAGATAACCTCAAAGGATGAAAAGTAACCATTTTGACATTCAAAGTAGTTAGAAGCAGATCTTTTAAGGAATAATTAAAAAATGTTTTAAAGTCAGTGCTGCAGTCTTTAAAAGAGTCGTTCTATTTGATGTTTAGGTCTCTGAAAGAAGATGAACTTGGCTGAGATTTGTGACAATGCAAAGAAAGGAAGGGAATATGCCCTTCTTGGAAACTATGACTCCTCTATGGTGTACTACCAGGGAGTGCTTCAGCAGATTCAGAGACACTGCCAGTCCGTCAGGGACCCTGCCATCAAGGGCAAGTGGCAGCAGGTAAGACCTCGGGGATGTGGTCCATGACTAGGGGCAGTAGCTGGTGCACCTGAGAGATTCGTGTTGTGTTTGAAATTGTATAAATAGTTCTTACTTGTCTGAATACTGAAATATATTTGAAAGGTACTTGGAATAATTTTCTAATGGCTTGCCTAGGTCATATTTTTAAAATTTGACATAATTTTCTAATGGCTTGCCTAGGTAATATTTTAAAAATTTATTTTTATTTTTTTTTATTTATTTATTTTATTTTTATTTTTTGAATTGGAGTCTCACTCTGTCGCCCAGACTGGAGTGCAGTGGCCGCTCCCGGCCACTGCAGCCTCGACCTGCTGGGCTCCAGCGATCCTTCCGCCTCAGCCTTCCAAGTAGCTGGAACTACAGGCACGCGCTGAGTTCTCACCAGAGAACTGAGGTCTCACCAAGTTGCCCAGGCGGGTCCTGAACCTGCGGGCTCAGGCAGTCCACTCACCTCAGCCTCCCAAGGCGCGGGATTACAGGCTGAGCCACCAAGCCCAACTATTTTTAAAATTTTAATCTTGTATTTCATGAGGTATATTTTGAAAATATTCAATTCTAATTGAATCTACTTTTAATTTTTAAATTTTGAAATCAGTTTACCTAATTGAGTGTGACTATCAATTTTTGAAATAAAGTATTTCTGCTTGCCTCTCCCCTTTCATTTTCGCATGCAGTATTGACCTATTTCATAAAATTTTTCCTTAAGAAAGTTTCCTCATCTTCTGAAAGACTTACAAATACAAATGGGTCTGTAATCCAATAAGAAATGGTAATAGGATATTTGCTGTCTTTTGACTATAAAACTTGATTAATAGCACAGTTAGTAAAACTTGAATTATAATTTCCCACTTACTTTTAAAATTTAATTTACATTTAATATTTTAATTGATTAATATCTTTTAACATCGTTCTTGCTTCAGTGCCCCAATTTAAAATTCATTGTAACTTCAAAAAAAGAATTTATTTAAAAGTACATTGATGGCATAGTGGTAAATGTAGATGCCTTCCACCACAAATTTTTTTTTTAACAAATAGTGCTTATAAGCAATACATCTTTTACTTATTTATTTATTTGGAGTCTCACTCTGTCTTCAGCCACTGCAGCCTCGACCTGCTGGGCTCAGGCCATCCTCCCACGTTGGCTTCCCAAGAAGCTGGAACTACAGGCGTACGCCACCATGCCTGGTTAATTTTCTGATTTATGGTAGAGATGAGGTCTCGCCAAGTTGCCCAGGCCAGTCTCGAACTCTTGGGCAGTCCTTTTACCTTCACCTCCCAAAGTGCTGGGATTACAGGCATGAACTACCACGCCAGGCTACCAATATATCTTTCTTTAAGAAAATAATTAAATAAAACCTTTCGTTCATCTTCAGTAAAGGTTAGTTAGACAAAATTGACTTTTGGTTCATAAGGGCTTACTAATTAAGGTTGTAGTTTTCAGCTGTTACAGTAAAACAATATACTATACTTTTCAGAAAACATATGTCAGAACATGTGATACTTAACCAGTTTGCGTGGCATCCCTGCGCAGTGGCCATGCCAGGCTCAGTGTCGTTCCAGTTGTGGTGTTTGTGCTGCCAGAACAAGCTCTCCCCGCTTACTGTCCCCACTTAAAATCTTTTAAACATTAAAAGGACAAAGTCAAGCATTTCTTTGAAGTTTCCATTTCATGTATTAATGTCTTTCAAGTGTTTCTTCTAATTTTTCCACTAGTCAGAAATTGATGTTTTACTAAATTTTGAGGGTAAATTTGGCTCATTTTCCAACTTAAGTGTTACCAAATTATGTTGAGTGAGGACAACATACTTGCTCTAACTCATGGTAAAAGTTTTAGTTGTTTTTTTCCTGTCTTTCCTGTTAGCCACAGGCAGGATGGTTTATTAATCTAGTATGGAAATATTTTTGACCAGTTCTTAATTGTATATGTTAAATAGCGACCATTTCTTTTCAGATATTTCTGTTGTATTTTTTTCCATTGAGTTCTGAAATTTTATTACATATATTAACAATTGAATTTTACCTAGATTTTTCTTTTTCTTTGGTTCTGTAACTCCTTCATATGTTCCTTTAAAATCTGAAGAGAAATCAGAGTGTCATATGTTTCTTTTAATATGTTATCCAGGATAAAGATTCTTATGTTCTGCTTTATAGTAAAATGTAGCTTTCTGGTGAAAAAACATCAGAATTGATAAAGTGAATTTATAAATGTAATTTTTAATCTTTATCTGGTTGCTTTTGAGAATTAGTTTGGGCTCAGAGTTTGAAAACAGAAGAATTTCTTCAGAGTAGGTACTCGTTAAGTTTTTTAAATAATAGGAAAAAAATCTTGCCTTTGAACTCAGAATAAACTTTACCCAGGACTTGAAAGAATTTAGATAAGGTTGAAAGAATTCCGATTTTAGGTGAAGGAGAATTTAAATAGAAGTCAGGAATGTGCAATTCATAGTATCACACTGCTTCCAGCTTTCAGACACTTAGGCCAGGCATTTTATATTTAGTGATATTGGGGATAGGAAATGCTGGTGAAAATTTTGGCTGACAATTTTTTGGCATTTATTTATGAATATACTAAAAGGATTTAGCATAACATTTTAGATTTCTGGGAATGGTTAGCTTGTTACTGACTTAGTTGCCTGTTTCAAATTGTATTAATGATCAATCATATTCTTTGGTAGAAATAGTGTTCTATTATGAGATATATATATACTGTTTTCTCTTATTAAAAGGTATATAATTGTCTTTTTTCAAACTAATTTCTGCCCTTTTCTCTATATTACTTTACATAGTTCTTTGTCTCTTTGAATATGTTTTAATTATTCATTTTGCACACTTTGATATTAAGAAAACTTGCATGTTATAGCAGTTTATTTTTAATTTATAAGATCTTTAAATGGTTTCTAGCATAAAGGCTATATATTTTTTAAGGTTCGGCAGGAATTATTGGAAGAATATGAACAAGTTAAAAGTATCGTCAGCACCTTAGAAAGTTTTAAAATCGACAAGCCCCCAGATTTCCCTGTGTCCTGTCCAGATGAGCCATTTCGAGATCCTGCTGTGTGGCCACCCCCTGTTCCTGCAGAGCACAGGTAAACGGGACTTTATCTACTCTTCAGGGACTTCTAGTCGTTGCTATTCAGAGTGAAGCTTGATTTGAACAAAATGTGAAAAAGCACTTTAAGGGGCATGTACTTTGTTGTTGTTGTTTTGAGTTGAACTCTGACTCTTGCCCAGGCTGGAGTGCAGTGGCACACTCATGGCCACCCCAGCCTTGACCTGCTGGGCTCAGGCAATCCTTCCACCTCAGCCTTCCAAGTAGCTGGGAATACAGGCATGCGCCACCATGCCCAGTTAATTTGTTGTTTTTTTAAGACAGGCTCTCACTCCAGCCCAGGCTGGAATGTAGTGGCATGATCATAGCTCACTGCAGCATTGGTCTGCTGGGTTTAGGTGATCCTCCTGCCTCAGCCTACTAAGTAATCAGGCATGCACTGCCACACTTGGCTAATTAAAAAAATTTTGGGGGGTGAGTAGAGGTGGAATCTTGCTGTGTTGCCCAGGCTGGTCTTGAACTCCTGGCCTCAAGCCATCCTCCCACCTCGGACTCCCAAAGTACTAAGATTATAGGCATGAGCCACCAAGCCCTTCTCTGGGAGTGTGTACATTTCATATCTGTTTTTAATTTTCACATTTACAGGTTTAAGATTTCATAATTGTTAAAGAGCAAAAGTAAATCACTTGTCTTGTATCTTGCTTTTAGAATGCTTTATTGCTGTATTCATAACAATAGCACTCGAATGCTATCCTAAAATTTATCACTTAAGAGAGGTCTTTTAAGTTTCAAAATATCAACATCAAAACTCAGGTTGTCTTTTGGTGTTTGCTTGAAGAGACTCTAAAATGTCAAACGGAATGGTGGAGAAATTGGATTTACCTGGTTGGGCCTTTCCAGAGTGTCAGTGTGGCAGGAACCTGACTGGTCATGTGGACCTGGCTTGTGACCTGAAGGCCACATCCTCAGCGCAGCACACCAAGCTCCCAGTTTCTCTCCCACCAGTTGCCTCTGACCCCTGCCTGGGCATCATCTCTGGGAAGCCTCTTTCTTCTCACCCTTTCTTGTCTTGTCGTACAGTCTATCCTTTCTTCAAGGAATCCTGCGATCTCTGCCTCTAAGCAGCTCAGACTCGTTCTTGGAGTCTTGGCTCAGCGGTCCCCTCCACAGCCTTTTTCGATGTGCCCAGGCACAGCAGTTTGTTTGTTGCAGTTACTGGGTTGCATGTATTGATCTCTTTACAGGATCAGGAACTTTGCAAGAAGCAGGACCATGGTTTTATTTACTTAAATCAAAAATCAGATAACAAACTTCCTCTGCTAACCCTGGGTTTGGCACACAGCAGGCACCCAGCCAACACTGAATGAACAACACCATTGGTTTCACAGTGAGAAATCTGAAGCCCGAGAGATCCCACCTTGTAAGCAAGGCTAGATCGAGAGCTGAGTTTAAGTCTCTGGCTTTCTTGTGGAGTGATGTTGTGGCCAGAGTGTTGTGCCACAGAAAGGAAGGTTTTCTTTGGTCAGTAGCTGTGACAATCTGTTTCATGTATTGATTTCTTAAAGTTTTCTAAAAACATTTTAAGAACTGTGAAAAGTGGTTAATTTATTCCTTTAGTATTGTTTCCACTGAGTAACAGATAATTTTGTAATTTTCATTGTGAAAACCCTGGATGAAGATATTTTTTAAGGTCTCCAGTGATGTTCTTTTCCTCCGGTGTGTTAATAACCACCTTCAGGTGTTTAGCTTAAGGTAGCCCTTATCCCTCAAAAGGCAGTGATTCAAGAGTCCTAAGATTGTTCCCATGGAAGCCCCAAAGTAAACATGAAAAAAAAGGAATGGCATTTTCATCTGTCAGAGCTTGAAATTTTTCTGTATGTGTGTATAATGAAATACTTTGTTTTTTGCTGGCAGTCACTAATTCTGAAACATACTTCTAGTTTAAAACTAAAAGCTGACAATAACTTTAAACATAAGAATAAATATTCTGAGTTGCTAAAGCACCACAGTTCATTTCTTTTTTTTTTTTTTTTTGAGTTGGAGTCTCACTCTGTCGCCCAGACTGGAGTGCAGTGGCACACTCCTGGCCACTACAGCCTCGACCTGCTGGGCTCTGGCGAACCTTCCGCCTCAGCCTTCCAAGTAGCTGGAACTACAGGCGCGCGCTGCCACGCCCGGCTAATTTTTGATTTATTGTAGAGATGAGGTCTTGCCAAATTGCCCAGGTGGGTCTTGAACCCACGGGCTCAGGCAATCCACTCACCTCAGCCTCCCAAAGGCGTGGGATTACAGGCTGAGCCACCGAGCCCGGCTAGAACTTATTCTTTAGCATTCTAACTCAAAATAGTCCTTGTGTTAATGAAATGATTTTATAACATTTACATGTAGGCTGATTAGGTATGTTCTCTGTCATGAGTTGGGCTCTTCCAGTGCGACCTGAGGCCATGAAAAATTGGAGCAGATATGAAATATCTAGCCCGAACTGTTGAATAGGAGTTAGAAATGAGAAATTTCAGATTTTGTAATATTGGAGGAGTATTTGACATAGCATATATTCAATAAAGTCTTCTTTTTTTTAGCTTAAAAAATGAATATGGTAGGTCTTTCCCCCCCAGCTTTATTGAAGTATAGTTGACAGTTAAAAATTGTATATATTTAAGGTATACAACTTGATGATTTGATGTACATTGTGTAATTAACCTGCCACAAGAAGTTAATTCGCTTATTGGTTACCTCACATAGCTTATCCTTTTTTTCTTTTTTCATTTTGTGGTCAGAACACTTAAGATCTACCCTCCTAACAAATTTCAAGTTTTCAGTATTGTGACGTCTAGTCACCTTGCTGTAGATTAGAGCTCCAGAACTTACTCATTCTGTGTCACTGAAACACATAAGCACATACATACATGCCATACATTTTTAAATCCATTCATCTGCCAGTGGGTATTTAATTTGTTTCCATATCTTGACTATTGTCAGTCATGCTGAAATGAACAAGGGAGTGCAGAGATCTCTTTGATTGGATTTTATTTTCTTTGGCTACATACTCAGAAGTGGGATTGCTGGATCACAAAGTAGTTCTGTTTTTAACTTTTTGAGGAACCTCTGTTCTCTATAATGGCTGTACAGTACCAGTTGATGCTTCCAAGTTGTAGGTCTTTTTAGGTTACTAATCTTTTGGGAGAGGTAGCAGTAAGAACAGGAAACATAAGCCTGGAATTAGTCATTTTGCTGTTCTGCATAGGTGCTCTGAAACTCGAGTAGGCCGTCTATAATGTCATTTCATCAAGAACTGAGGGAGATGACATATAGATAGGAAGATTGATTTAAAAAATCAAATTAGTACTATTCTATAGAATTTCAGCAAAGCAGAAATTCTTATTGACTTAATATTAAAGTTGTTGCCTTATGTTTCTTTGGGTACTCACGTAGTTAAATGACCAGGAGCATTTAAAATCCCAATTTGCAGTGAAAAAGATCAGGTAAGACCAAATGCAGGTACTTAATAGAGAGTAATTGACCATCTCATCCATACAAACATTTCGCGCAGGCTCTGGCTTAGTCAGTTTCCTGGGGTTATTAGGTCGGAGCGAGCTGGGCTCAGTGGCTCGATCTATAATCCCAGCACTTTGGGAGGCTGAGGTGAGTGGATTGCCTGAGCCCGCGGGTTCGAGACCCGCCTGGGCAACTTGGTGAGACCTCATCTCTACAATAAATCAAAAAACCAGCCGGGCGTGGTAGCGCATGCCTGTAATTCCAGCTACTCGGAAGGCTGAAGTGGAAGGATTGCTGGAGCCCAGCAGGTCGAGGCTGCGGTGGCCGGGAACGGCCACTGCACTCCAGTCTGGGTGACAGGGTGAGACTCCAACTCAAAAAAAGAAGGTCGGAGCGCATGTTTTTGTATGAGTTCCACTATGAATTGAGTGGTTCTGCAAGTTCATTTCTCTGCCTCATTTTCCTTCTGTAAAGTGTATGTTGAAATGAGATTGCCTGTAGGATGCTGGCACCTGTTACTGCCAAGCCCTGTGCGCAGTGCTGTCCACATATGGAGGGTTGCAAAAACAGGCATCCTCCCTGCCCTCACACATATGGTCCTGAAGATGGTGTGAGGGCAGTTACTGAGGTAGAATGGCCTGGATTTGGTGATTAATGAAAAAGAAAAATTGCAGCAGATAATGAAATATCTAGGCCTAGCTGTCAAATGGGAGTTAGAAATGAGAACCCGACTTTAAGAGAGCTTAGTAGGTTATTTGCCTCTTTATAGTAGGCTATTTGCCTAATACTGTTGGCAAGTTGAGATAATCCTCATCTTAGCATTCTGGAGTCTTGTTCTCTTCCAGAATTCTGTTTCCAGTATTAGATGGACTCTATTTTCAGACTGTGAGCAGAATGTGGGGAGCAGGGCTGATTAACCACAATAATAGCCGACGTTTCTTGAGTTCTTAACTGAGCAGTTACTGGGGGTTTACATGGTTTCTCTTTAATCTTCGGCTCTACCTCTCAAATCCATACTATCATGATCATCCCTGTTTTTAGAAGAGGAAACTGAGGCTTAAAGATTCAAAGTTACTTTCTCAAATGCTGCTCATGGGTCACTAGGAGAAGGACTGGGAGCTGGATTGGATTTAGCAGCACAAGCTCTTTCACTGGTGGCCTTGCGAACCGGCCTTGAGGAGTGGTGGAGAGTGGAGGCGTGCGTTCAGAGGATGGGACAGGAGGGACGGAGGAGGATTGTGTCAGCAAGTCCTGCTGGATGATGGAACAGAGAAGATGAGTGGTAGTTGGAAAGACAGGCAAGGTTTGCTGTTTCAGAGAGACCGGCCTGAGGATGTTTGCATGCCGAGGGAGATGCTGCAGTGGACGTGGATGTTGGTGATGCTCGTGTGAAGTGGACGACTGCCGGGCGGTGTCCTTGATGGACAGGAGAAGGCAGGACCAAACGCACAGGAAGCGTGTGGGTAGCTACTCACAGGCAGGAGGCAGGGGTGATGGAGGCGTGGGTGCAGGGGTGGCAGGGGAGTGGGTGCAGGCGGTGGGCAGGCACAGAGGTGACCGCGTGTGTAGGTCCTTGCGATCATTTTAGTGAGGAGAACAAAGCATGACTGAGGACTGGGGAGGCAGGAGTCTTTGAGGATCACAGTTGTGGTCTAAAGTGTCCCAAGGGTGGAGGACATTCCATTTGCTGTTTTCTTTTCTCGTTCCTTTGATGTAAGATTTTCTAGGAAGCACTTGTCTTATTTTATACAACTCAGAAGTCACTCCTTTGAAATTTCTGGCTATTTATTACAATAAGTGACCCCCAAACTTGGCATTTCTCTTTTTTATGTTACAGAAAAGGTATTTGAAAGATAGAGGTTATAACTCATTAGAGTTAAACTAAGGAGTGGGAACAAGATAGTGGTGGTAGAGGAAGCCCAGCACAACACAATTTCTCCGCAAGGCCCTTGCCTAGCTGCCCGGGACCAGTGCTGTGTCCCCTCCGCTGCCAGCCGCTGGGTGGCGCAGGGTCCATCGGTCCAGCTGTGTGTGCATCTGTTGCCTTTTTCCTTTCATCATGAGAAGTCCCGGCTTTCCAGTCAACTTTCTAATTGAATGACAGACTGCCTGTTCTCAGGTTGTTCTTACTTTGTCACCCTTGACCATGCTACCATCTTCTTTGGAACGAGCTCACTTTTCCCTCTTCAGCTTTTGTGACATTTCACCATTCTGCTTTTCTTCCTCTTTAATCCTTTCTTCTGACTCTTGCCTAATTCCTTTCTGTCTTGTCTTCTGCTTGGCATTCCCTAGTCCTCCGCTCTCGGCTCTTGGTGTCTTTATTTCAGGCTGACACTCAGTACCCATAAGGTGTGGGCCCGTGTGGACGCAAGACTAGGAAGGATGGTCCCTGCTGTCCTGCTTGTGTTACCTTTGCCCAGAGCTTGCAAGCAACCAGGCTGCGAGGGGGTCCCCCAAGCCCTGGCACATGGTGTCTCTGAGGAAAAGTCACTTAGCCTGTCTCTTTCATCACCGGCCCCTCCCAACCACCCCACTTGATGTTCATGGCTGATGCCCCCACCTCTTTTAGGTTTTTGTTCACATGTCACTTAGCATCCTACCCTGACCACCCTCCTTGGAATATTTGCCCCTTCGCCTGTGACATCATAGGACTTACTGCCAGCCACCTGGCATTGTGTTCTGTGTGTGTTCATTGCATCTCGCCCCTCCCTGCTAGATCGTAAGCTCCCTGAGGTCAGGCCTTGGGTTTGTTTACTGCAGTACCTGCAGCACCAAAAACTTGCTTGGCCCTTGTGAACATTCAGCAGATGGGTGTTGAAAAACTGCTTCAGGCAAATGCTTGTTTAGACTTATCCAACAGCTTTGTTTATCATTCCTTGTTCATTCCTATTTCTGCATTTCAGTTTCATCTTTGCTGAAGAATGTTTAGTGTTTCTTACAGCAGAGGTCTCTATTAGAGGTAAACTGTTTTTGTCTCAAAATATCTGTATTTTTCTGGCACTCCTGAGTAGAGTACCAGGTTCGTGGTTATTCTCTGTGGTTTGAAGATGACATTAGTGATGGTGTTATTTTGCCTTCGGACTTGTGTTATCAGTCTGTTGTTGTTTCTTCGTAGGTAACCTATCTTTTCTCTCTCAATGTTTTTAAGAGTTTATTTTTTGTCTTTTGTGTTAAACAATCTCACTAATAAATGGTCTAAGTAGGGATTTATTTTTACTTATACTACTTAGGATGTGCATCTTTTGCTCACATTTTTTAATGCTCTTGATCATTGTAAGCATTTACTTTATAGCCTGTAACTGGCAGTTCTATTATCAGAAGTTGTTGAGAGTTATCTTGCTCTTTGTTATTTCTGATGAGTCTTGTCAAATTGAGAATGTCTCTCCAGCAAGGTTTTAATCTGTCATTCCAATGTATGGTTGACTTAGGAGGGGATGTGACTCTTGTGTTTGCTTTAGCTAGGTGCCACAGGGAGGTCGCCTGCCCAGGACCCCTTTTAAGTCAGTTTATTTGCTTAAGGAAGTATAACACTGAGTCCCAGTCACATGAGGATGGGCCTTTGGTTACTATTTCTCTTTTTTTTTTTTTGAGTTGGAGTCTCATTTTGTGGCCCAGGCTGGAGTGCAGTGGCATGCTTACAACCACCCCAGCATCGACCTACTGGGCTCCGGGGATCCTTCCGCCTCAGCCTTCCAAGTAGCCAGGACTACAGGCGCGCACTACCACACCTGGCTAATTTTTTTTTTAATTGTAGACACGAAGTCTAACCAACTTGCCCAGTCTGGTCTTGAACCTGCAGACTCAGGCAGTTCACTCGCTTTGGCCTCCCAAAGTGCTAGGATTACAGGCTGAGCCACCGAACCCAGCCTTCTTACTATATCTAGAGGAGATTTTTGCCTCCACAAATATAGAACATATACCCAGGTAGATAAGTGTGTGCTTATTTCTTCTGTGTGTTTTAAATCCTACCCTTTTGCTGAGGTTTTGCCCTTTGAGGGTCCTGGCTTTATATGGTAGTCTCAGTTTAACGTCTTTGACTTGTGTGGACTCAGGGTCTCAGGTCTCACTCACACCTCAAACTTTCAGGTGTCTGAGGCCCGGAAACCCTAAAGGATGGTCATGCCATCAGCTCTTGGGCTTGCAGTTCTGTCTGTCTGTCTATCTCTCTCTCTCATTTTAGCCCGTTAAGTATTTCGCTTACCTCCTGGTAAGATCAGCTATGTATATTCAAGGATGTTTGCTATATTTTACCCAGAATTCCTACATGTTTATTGTGAGGAGGTTTTCAGCTTATTTATTTTTGTTGTTTCTCTAGATTATTTTTATAGTTCTATTATCATAAGTTCTTGATAGTCTTATCCTATACCTTCTTGTTTTTGATGACCTTTATTTGTAGTTGAGTTGGGAACTCTTTTTCAGCAAGGCTTTAGTTGTATGATTTAGGTGTGGACAGACGGCAATGCCCAGTGTCATCTGTATGTTGTTTGAGCTAAAGTATTGGCTTCTTGAATGCTGGGGCTGTGTCATATACTCTAAGTGTCCTGTTGTTTTACTGTAGAATAATCCCAGACGTTGTTTATAAGCTGGACAAAGACAAATGAGATTTTATCTAAAGTTCATCTGATACTATCTTATTATTTGTAGAGGTTGTATACTCCTGATTATCTGAAAAACATCATTGCCCATCTAGTTTTAAGGTCTCTAGAGTTAGGCAGAAAATAAACTAAATATCTTAGGTTATTCACAGTTAAAATTTTTTAGAATTGAATGGAAAAGACAATGGCCTATCTTTAGCGCCAAAGAAAAGCAAGATATAACCAAGTCATTAACTTGCCTAGGAGTGGTGGAACCATCAGACTAAAGAATTAGGAATGTTATCGTACTGTCCCTCCCACTTTGAAGTGGTCAAATAGACAGGCTTAGTAACTTTTCTTTTT
>NW_007113112.1:157182-213288 GCF_000164805.1 Carlito syrichta
CACTCACCTCAGCCTCCCAAAGGCGCGGGATTACAGGCTGAGCCACCGAGCCCGGCTGTAACTTTTATTTTTCAAGTCAGAGTTTCACTCTGTCATCTAGGCTGGAGTGCAGTGGCATGCTCACAGCCACTGCAGCCTCAACCTACTGGGCTCAGACGATCCTTCCACCTCAACCTTACAAGCAGCTGGAACCACAGGCACTCGCTGCCACGGTAGGTTTTATTTTCTGATTTATTGTAGAGATGAGGTCTTGCCAAGTTGCCCAGGCTGATCTCAAACCCGTGGGCTCAGGCAGTCCTCTTACCTTAGCCTCCCAAAGTGCTGGGATTATAGGCGTGAGCCACCACGCCTGGCCAGCAACTTTAAATAAGATCTAGTGTAGCTCATCAAAGTCTGCTAGAGGCTGGGCTTGGTGGCTCAGCCTGTAATCCCAGCACTTTGGAAGGCCAGGCAAGTGGACTGTCTGAGCCCGGGGGTTCGAGACCAACCTGGGCAACTTGGTGAGACGTCATCTCTACAATAATTCCAAAATTAGCTGGGCGTGGTAGCACATGCCTGTAGTTCTGGCTACTTGGAAGGCTGAGGCAGAAGGATCGCTGGAGTCCAACAGGTCAAGGCCGCGGTGGCCGTGAGCATGCCAGTGCACTCCAGCCTGGGCAACGGAGTGAGACACCAACTCAAAAAAAATTTAAAAATAAAAATTCCGCTAGATGCCCCAGCTGAAGCATCACTTGTCTTGGTGACTTCAGAATGCTCAGAAGACATGTATGTTACATGGGATTGTGTGATTTTTTTTGTGTGTGAGAGGTGTGTTTGCAGCTCCAGATCTTAAGCCAGCTGACATTTGTGGGTAACTGTTACCTTGATTAAGTTGAATGAGTGGCTTCTGACGTGGTTGAGCGTCTTGCAACTCCAGGAAGATATGAAATTAAGAATAAATATGTCTAAGAGAATCAGAACTATAGTAATAATATTTTTCTATTAAGAGATATGTACATATTTGCATTTTTAGTGTACTTGGAATATTTAAGAAAACATGACCAATGAGGGTGATGTGCATGCAATTCCATCTCAGATGTATTGTGGAATAATTTAGTTATGATTTTTTAAAATATAAAAATGTATTTTAAATACTTTATTGGAACATTTAGGAGAAATTTAAGATGATCTTAGTTATAAGTTCGATATATTATAAGATTTATGATAGTATTTATGTATAAATTATGCTTTTTAAAGTAAAGATAATGTAAGAACTAAACAATATATAATACATAAAATATATTAAGTATATAAAAATAGGTAAAAATTTTTTTTAATTGGAATCTCACTCTGTCATCCAGGCTGGAGTGCTATGGCATGCTCATGGCCACTCCAGCATTGACCTGCTGGGCTACGGCAATCCTTCTACCTCAACCTTCCAAGTAGCCAGAACTACAGGCGCGTGCTACCATGCCCAGCTAATTGTTTGATTTATTGTAGAGATGAGGTCTCACCATGTTGCCCAGACTGGTCTCGAATTTGAGGGCTTAGGCAATCCCCTTGCCTTGGCCCCCCAAAGTGTTGGGATTACAGGTTTGAGCTGCTGCGCCCGGCCCATTTTAATGTCATTTTGTTAACCAGGTTTGTAAATGGGACCAAACATTACTCAAGATCTCTTGAAAGTGACTTCTAAAATCTACTAGGCTTATACATAGAAAAAAAATTGAAGCTGAACCTAAAAGCTTTAAGGAACAACTGAATTTTTACATTTTTAATTTTAATAAATTGAATATTTTAAAGACAAAGTAAGCCTCTGAAAAGTGTGTTTTGCATAAAAAGCACCCTCAAGGAGGAAATAAAACAATTTATATCTATATTGTCTTGTGGTGCTTATATATTTCTGAATGTGATTTGCTTAGACAATAAGGGAAGAATTAGCTTGATAATACAGCCTTTTATATTATGATCATAGTGCCTTACATTCAGTAAGAGTTCAAATTTTTGTTGAAAGAATGGATAAATAATATTTTAGGCTAGGCATGGTGGCTCATTCCTGTAGTCCCAGCTACTTGGGAGGCTGAGGTGGGAGGATGACTTGAGCTCAAGAGGTTGAGGCTACATTGAGTTGTAATCTTGCTACTGTGCTCTAGCCTGGGCCATAGACCAAGACCCTGTCTCAACAACAATAAAAAATTAGATGCCTACTTACGATACGTGTTTACAGTCTGATAACAAACAATTAAAAATGCCTAAAGTCCTTTTTAGAACCAGAAGTCATCATCAAAAATTAAATTCAGGAAAGTCACTTGATTTGTGAAGGAGATACCATTATTTTAGTACTGAAAGGTGGGTCTTTCCAGTAAATGCTTCTGCAGTTAATTAATTGGGTGAAAAAAACCAAGATGCCCTTCTTTCCCACCTCACATCATGTAAGAATTTATTAATGCCTAAAATTGATTAACGCCTAAATTATAAAAAATAATAAAACAAAGGTTCTAGAAGAAAACATGGGAGGGTATTGCCCTGATCTTAGGGTGGACAAGGATTTACTACACTGGACACTAAAACCATAAAGATGAAAGATTGGTAAGTCGAACTTCTAAAAATCATGACCTTCTCGTCATCAAGAGAGAACATGAAGAGAGTAAAAAGGCAAGCCGTTCACTGGGAGGAAAAGCTCACAATGCGTCTACTAGATGGAGGACTTGTATCTAGAATATATAAAGAACTACCGCCAAAAATCAGCATAAAAAGTACAGTCTAATTTTTAGAAATGGAAGAGGACGGAACAAGCGTTCTACCCAGGAAAAGAAGCATATGAGAAGTTGCTTGGCATCTGCAGTCGTTCAGACAAGGCAGAGGAAGACCAGAGCGAGAGGCCGCGGCACCCCACAGGAGCTGGGAGGGAGCAGCCTGCGTTCTCACACGCCGTCCTTGGGGGAGGGTGAAATGGCCTCGCTGATCTTTCGTATGTTTATGACTCAGCAGTTCTACTCCAGAGTATGTATCCCAACGAAATGGATGCTTTTGTCTTTATTATCTGAGCGTAACGCTCATATTCATAGTGGCTTTAATAATGACCTCAAGCAAGAGCAACCCAAATATCCATCAAAAGTAGAATAAACTGTAGTATATTTATGCAATAGTTTACTACACAGAAATGAGAAAACATAAAGTAATGCTGTAAGCAGTAACATGGATGAATTTTACAAGAAATGTTAAATAAACTTACTGGATACTATTTATACTATTTACAGGGAGCTCAAGAACAGGTAAAACTCATCATGTTATTGAGGTCAGGAGAGCAGTTACCTTTGGGGGTGGTCATGAAAGAACTTTCTGGGATATTGGAAAATGTTCTGGGTTTTATTTATTTATTTATTTTTTTGAGTTGGAGTCTCACTCTGTCGCCTAGACTGGAGTGCAGTGGCCACTCCCAGCCACCGCAGCCTCGACCTGCTGGGCTCTGGCGATCCTTCTGCCTCAGCCTCCCAAGTAGCCGGAATTACAGGCATGTGCTACCACGCCTGGCTGATTTTTTGATTTATTGTAGAGGTGAGGTCTCGCTGCCCAGGCGGGTCTCGAACCCTCAGACTCAGGCAATCCACTCACCTCAGCCTCCCAAAGGCGCGGGATTACAGGCTGAGCCACCGAGCCCGGCATGTTCTGGGTAATTTGAGCTATATAAATTATATACTTAATATATGTTTATTTTAGTTGAAAAATATACTTTAATAATTTTATGAAGTATTGTTATTGTTTCCATTCACACAGGAAGAATGTGAGACTTGTAGTTGTTTTTTTTTTTTTTTTAGTCAGAGTCTCACTCTGTTGCCCAGGCTGGAGTGCAGTGGCATGTTCATAGCCATCGCAATTTGAGCCTGCTGGGCTCAGGCGATCCTCCTGCCTCAGCCTTGCGAGTAGCTGGAACTACAGGTATGTACCACCATGCCCACCTAATTTTTTGATTTATTGTAGAGACAAGGTCTCACCATGTTGCCCACTCAAATCCCTGGACTCAGGCAATCCTCTCGCCTCCACCTCCCAAAGTGCTGGGATTACAAGTGTGAACCACCGTGCTATGTCGCATAATCAGTAAGTGGTAGACTTGGAAGTCAAAGAGTCCCAGGTTTTAGGATTCAAAATCTCGTGCTGACTCCAGATCACCATTTTGCTTTGCTGTGAAGGTAGGAATAACATTTGCGATCTTTTTATGCCAACAAACATCCAGCATAGTTTCTGTGCTTATTAGGTACACAATAAATGTTTACTGATTGAAAAACAGCAGTTACATATTTGATTCATAGACATTAAAATTCATAATCATTAATGTTTAATTTCAAATCATAGGTTTAAACTTTGTTTTCTGCCTGCTGGTTTTTCACCAAATAATTTCCGTTGGTTACAGAAGTCGCATGTATTAACTCTAAGTCCTTCTGGTGAAAGTCTCAGTGTAGACAACTTGAAATTTGTGTTTCTCACCTTTTTACTGGCTGTGGGAAGAGGAGTTTCCTGTTTATTTAATTCTCAAGCTATATAGATTAATAGCTAAGTAAGATTATCTTTCTTTCTTTTCCAGTATTTAACTTTAATCTGGCTTATGTTTTGGGGGCAAAACTCATATCTGTTCCAAGTTACTTTAATACCAGAATTCTAACAATGTATGGTCAGATAGTGGTAACCAAGGAATTTTAAATAGTCATCAAACAGAAAGTAGGGGAAGTGGAGAGCACTTAGCAGCTCTGAAGAAGGAGCCTTTGTGCTTACAGGAGGAAATTGTAATTGTGCATTACATCCCACTTCTTAATACAGCATGCAGTGGAGGCAGCTTCAGAAGTTTCTTTCCCTTTGACTGTCTGAAATTGTGGAAGTGTGGAGCCATCACACAGATAGTCCTATCTGTTGCCTGAGCTTTTCTGGAGATTTGCCAGGTTCAGTTCCATAGGCTTAGCTTACGATGTGCTCGCACGTCCGTCACGCCAGAGACTTTGCAGCAACCCTGCAACTTCAGTTTTTAGGTGCTCACATAGCTTAATTGGTATTATTGTATAATTCATACTTAAAATTTTCTAACTACTGAGTAAAAAAATGAATCATTAAAACTGATGTAAGATATAAAGAATCACAGTACAATAGCGCCTGTGTACCTACCATGTGTTTGAGATAAAGAACTTAATCGTTCCTTGGAAGTCCCCCTGCAAGGCTCTCCACAGCCTGTTCCCTGCCCTCACTTTTGGGGAGAATGCTGTCCTGAATGGGAGATTATCTTTGCTTTTTTTTTTTTTTTTTACTTTGGCTCCATATGTTCATATCATCAGACAGCATCTTACTTTGCTTGCTACCATGCAGTATGCATTCTTTAAATTTACTTTCTGCTCAGCAGTGTGGTCTTGAGATTCACCCAGAGTCACTGCACATCTCTGTAGTTCATTATTCACTTGCATATTGTATTCCATTATGTGAACATGTAATTCACCTATTCTATTGTGATAATGCACTTCCGGATTGTTTTCAGATGTTTACTACAAGCAGTGCTGGTAAGAACATTTGCATATAATACTGATATTTAATATAGATTAGAAGGTGAAATTCAGAGGAAATCAGGCTTATTTGCATGTGCAGTAAATTCCCTTTTTAAAGAAATGCTTATTTTAAATATGTAGGGCACAATTCAGGGGCAGGTATACAAATGTTCATATGCAGGTACCCTTGTTGATGAGGTGTGCGTCCCCCTCCCTTGGCAGTTTCCCACTACTGCCAGTCCCTTTCTTATAGTATTATGAGAGTTGTTGAAGGTCTGCTTATGAGTGAGAACATGTGATACTCGGTTCTTTGTTTCTGGGATGGATCACTCAACATTATAGCCTCTAAGTCCATCCAAGTTGCTGCAAAGTTCATAATTTTGGCCTTTATGGCTGCATAATATTCCATCGAGTAAGTCCCCATTTACGAACAAGTTCTGTTTTGAGAACATGTTCATAAATCCAATTTGTTCATAAGTCCAGCAGAGTCAGCCTAGGTACCCAACTAACACCAGCAGCTGCATAGTACTGTACTGTAATAGTACTATAATAGGTTTATAATACTTTTCACACAAATACTAAAAAACAAGCAAAAAATTTTTAAAAAGCATTTTTAATCTTATAGTAAAATACCTTGAAAAGTACAGCAGTACAGTACTCCAGCTGGCATGCAGGGGCTGGCATCAAGTGAACAGTCAAGAAGAGTCTGACCGGAATGGGGAGAGGAAGTGGGAGATGGCAGAGCCATAAGGTCATCAGCCACAGGAGGTGAAAGGCAGGCTGTGGTGTCACTCACGCTGATGTTGATGGCGCAGGTTCTGGTTCCTTGCTGGCTTCAATTCTGTCTACCCTCTTGACAGAACGATCCAACGATGTCAGGGTAGGAACTCCTTTTTTCTTGTCATAGATGACATGACAGCACTGGATTGCATTCTGAACGGCTGCTGCAACCTTCCCATACTGTTCTACCTTTGGGTCCTGTGCCTCGAAAACTGACAGTGCCTTCTAAAGAAAACCCTCTTGCCATTTCCTGCGTTATGAGTCTCTTCGGTTCTCCAGTTCCTTCTTCCTCTTGTCTCTCTCTGACTTTCTCTGGGCCTCCAGTTCCATCAGGTCGCCATTAGTAAGTTCCTGGTGTTGCACAGCAAGAAGCTCAGTGAAGTCCTCTTGCAGCCCTGGCTTCTCACCGCGGGTCACTGAGTTGCTGAAAACCTCTTTGAACTCCTCATCCACCTTCTCAAATCCTCAAAAATCGTGAACAGACTGCAATTAAAGGTTCTTCCACACCCCACTGATGGTGGCAGCCAGAACCCCACACCCAGCAAAGTCAATGTTTTTTATGGCCTTGTAGGTGCTATGGTCCTTCCTGAGTTGTTGCAAGGTTGCTGCTGATTTGTCACTTGCCTTTACTGCCTGATAAATAGTGTGATGTAACTAATATTTCTTGAAAGTCGCTCTAACATCCTGGTCCATAGGTTGGGTGAATAATGTAGTATTTGGCAGCAGATGCATAACTTTGACATTAGGATTAAAGTCGTCCATGAATGGGGGTGGCCCAGAGCATTGTTGCGTAGCAAAAGAATGTTGAATGCCATGTCCTACTCCAAGCAATCATTCTCTACCTTCAGGATAAAGTAGTGGAAAAACCAGTCCTGGAAAATGGCCTGCGTAACCCAGGCTTTGGGGTCACTCCTCCATACAACAGGAAGTGCACCTTTGACTGTGTTTTTAAGGACTCTTGGGTTCTCTGAGTGATAGACTAAGAGAGGCTTCAGCTTCATATCGCCAGAAGCATGGCCACCAAATATCAGAGTTAGCCTGTCCTTTGCTGCTTTCTAACCTGGCACCAACCTTTCCTCCTTGTTGATGTAAATGTGGTTAGGCATCTTCTTCCAGTACAGTCCTGTCTCATCCACATTAAAAACCTGCCCGGGTGAACACATGCTTTCATCGATAATTTCTTAAAGCATTCTAGGAAATTCTCAGGCGGCTACTGTCTCTGCACTAGCTGCCTCACCACCTACTTTTACGCTGTGAAGGTTGGCTCTAGCGTCGAACTGATGACACCAGCCATGGCTGGCATTGAAAGATGTGCCCCCGATTCTTTACCATGTTTCTTCTTCAAGTTTTTCTAAAGACTTTCAGCTTTCTCTTGAATCAGCATTAAGCTGAGCGGGTCTTGATGTTGACACTGATCCCACAAAACCCTGAGATGTTTGTCCAACTCTCCATCACTTTTCCATACTGCTTTGATTTTATTGTCGACATCATTGGCACAGCAGACTCCTCGTGTTCCATGATCTTGTCCTTGTTCTTCAGAATCATGCCAATGGTTGACGATTTATGTTATAAGAGTGAGCAACATCTACTGTCTTACCGCCTGACTTGACTCTCAATTATTTTCACTCCTATTTCCATTGTTACTGCTTGGTTCTTCTTAGCAGACTAGCTACATCAGTGTTGCTTTTACACTTGCTTCTGGGCATCCTGGGCTTGAAATAAAGATACTGTACTACTGTCCTCTATACAGACTATACAGTAAAGTGCACAAAAGCAAACCACTTGTAGAGGATACACACATGTGACAATGTACACCAGACACATGAACTCACATGTTTGGACATGTGAATGAAAGTTCACTATGTGGCTGGGCTCAGTGGCTCAGCCTGTAATCCCAGCACTTTGGGAGGCCGAGGCGAGTAGATTGCCTGAGCCCGTGGGTTCAACGCCAGCCCAGGCAACTTGGTAAGACCTTGTCTTTACAATACATCAAAAATTAGCAGCCGGGCTCGGTGGCTCAGCCTGTAATCCCGTGCCTTTGGGAGGCTGAGGTGAGTGGATTGCCTGAGCCCGTGGGTTCGAGTCCCGCCTGGGCAGCGAGACCTCATCTCTACAATAAATCAAAAAATCAGCTGGGCTTGGTAGCGTATGCCTGTAATTCTGGCTACTTGGAAGGCTGAGGCGGAAGGATCGCCAGAGCCCAGCAGGTTGAGGCTGCGGTGGCCGAAAGCGGCCACTGCACTCCAGTCTGGGTGACCGAGTGAGACTCCAACTCAAAAAAAAAAAAAAAAAAATTAGCCAGGCGTGGTAGCACACCTGTAGTTCCAGCTACTTGGAAAGCTGAAGCAGAAGGATCACCGGAACCTAGCAGGTTGATGCTGGGGTGGCTGCGAGTGTGCCACAACACTCCAATCTGGGCAACAGAGTGAGACTCCAACTCAAAAAAAGAAAGTGCACAATGTGAAGGTCCGTAAATAGGGGACTACTGTAATAGAATAAGGCACATTTCTTTCCATTTCAACAGGGATATCTCAAATAGGAGAACCAAGCATGGTGTAGATATTTTGTCTTATATTTGCAGATCTAAGCAGTTATTCTCTGTATTTGAAGTGCTATAAGCTAGAATAGCATCCATCTGACCATTAGGGCAGCGGTCAGTGATGATGTGCAACCGTACTAAAGTCTCTCTTTAAAGAGAGACTAGTAAAGGAAGCCCTGCGACCCTTGTTTGCACAGCCTAGAAACTGTCACTGAGACCTTACCCTGAAGCGTAACATGGTGCAGTGATGCACTGGTGGACAGAAGCGTGCAGAACGGAATCGGGATGTCCTCTGGGAGGTTGACAGAGCCTGCTACAAATGAAACATCATTCTGCGGTGAGACAGAACTGAAGACTTACACTGCTGAGGCACACTTCCTAGGAGGTGTGGGGCGTGCCACAGTGTTGCATCTGGCTTTGCCAGTTCCATTCAGACCATTGACAAGTCCTTTAGAATACTGAGTGGCAAGACAAGGTCAGTAGCTGCAGACACTTGGAGTGCAGCCTGTGTGTGAGCTGTGAAACAGTCCATCTACCGCACGAGTGTCCTAGGCTGGAAGAGTATGAGGATGGACTACAGTGGGACCCCAAGCAACCGTCACAACAAGCTGGGAATGGGAAGCACAAGCCCCCAAGGCAGGAGGCACGTCTCAAGTCACTGCCGCTCACCCCTAAGCAGTGGGTGCTGACCGGCAAGCCCAGCTGATGACGAGCAGCCTGGCGGGCCGCTGCATGGGATGGCTCACTGCTTGTGAGCAGAGGCTTCTGGCTGAGTCTAGAAAGCAGGACCACAAACGATGACAGGCTGTTTCAGTAGCAGCATAGCCACTAACCAGAGGCCAAACTTAACATGTGTGCCGTGTGGAAGAGATTGTTGTTCTTATTGGTCTTTGGCCATATCCATGAATCTGATTCAGGAAAGACATTTGTAAGCACACAGAAGTAAAGTTGTACCGTTTCATTAAAACAAAAAAAAGTCAAGTCAAAAAACAGTGAATGCGTTGAAACACTAGAAATAGAGCAATTTAACATTTTAAATTTTTTATTCTTTACCAGACTTAGTGCATTTTTATTTTATTGACAGAGTGCTTAAAAGACTGCTTAATGTTCTAGAACAATAATGAATGTAACACTGTTTTAAATTTGAGAATGCCTTGTGTCCATTTCACTGTTCACTCTTTTCTAGTTCCTTTCCTATGGATTTCTTTCACAAGACTGTGTATTTATCTTTGTCTCCTCCGAGGGCCTGCACAGTAGAGGCTATATACCGCCTAACAGATGTTTAGTGAATAATTGTTTAACTGGACTGAACTCCAAGGATTAAGATGTCAGTGTATGGTAACCGAATAGACACATTTTCACCAGCCTTTCTTATCTTGGACAATTTCATGGTGTCTAATTCTAACAATCTGAATGTGCTGTATAAGACTTGCGATATGTTAATACTTTTTAACCTGTTTTGCTCCAAGTTTGCAACTTTCATGGCTTTTCTTCCATTGTACTATTAATATCTTTGAGATATGTATTAATAGATGTGTCGCCTTTCCTGATACCAGAAATGAAACCCCCCGAAAGTGAGGTGAATTAAAAGGGATAATAATAGATATGGCACATGGATAAACAGGAATACACATATGGAATCTGCAGGGCTGCAGATACAGGTGCAGAGAGAAAGAGAGAGAGAGAGAGAGAGAGAGAGAAAGAGAAAGAAAGAGAGAAAAGAGGTAGGAAAATGGAGGTCAAGGCAGTTCAAGAGAGAAGAACCAAGATTGTACTTCAGCGATAGGGTCCCTCACACAAGGACCAAAGACAGATACACTGTGCTGAACTTCACCTTGAGGGAGACATGTTTTGCAGTACATGAAACAAAAGGTGCCTCTTGGTGTAAGTTACATTTATGTGTCTGTCAACATTCTTAATCACATTGAGAGGCCTATATAATTTGAGTGATCCTGTGATTTTTAGACAGCCTCAAAGCATCAATATTTTTACAAATAAATTCCTTTGTTTCGCCGGGCTCAGTGGCTCAGCCTGTAATCCCGCACCTTTGGGAGGCTGAGGTGAGTGGATCGCCAGAGCCCGCGGGTTCGAGACCCACCTGGGCAACTTGGCGAGACCTCATCTCTACAATAAATCAAAAATTAGCCGGGTGTGGTATCGCGCGCCTGTAGTTCCAGCTACTTGGAAGGCTGAGGCGGAAGGATTGCCGGAGTCCAGCAGGTTGAGGCTGCGGTGGCCGGGAGCAGCCACTGCACTCCAGTCTGGGCGACAGAGTGAGAATCCAGCTCAAAAAAAAATTACTTTGTTTCCAAGAAGATTTCATCGTTAAGCTCTACCATTTGTAATTTGATGAGTGAAATGTTGTTTTCCAATACAGAAGCAGAGAAAATCATCTTGACTGTAAAAAAATAATTTAGTAAATTGCACAAATAGACACATTTTGAATTTCTGTCTTTCCAGCTTTTAATGCTTCTTTTTTTTTAAAGTTACTTATTCTTGGTTTAGGACAGTAATGAAAAGTTATCAATTTTTCATTATACTATTAAGATATTAGATGGGGATAGTGTTGCCCTATATTGGTGATTAATAGTTACTTTGATAAAACAATTACTGCCACATGTATGTATTTAATAATTGTATCAGCCAGTATATTTAAGAGAAAAGAAGTTTTAAATGAAAAAATGAGATTTTAGGCTCTCGATTTAATAGCTTCATTGACTGAGATAGTATTGTGATATACTTTGCCCTTGGCTAATTTTTACTTTGTCTTTTCTCTTCAGAGCTCCACCTCAGATCAGGCGTCCCAATCGAGAAGTGAGACCTCTGAGGAGAGAGATGGTGGGAGGAGGATCCCGGGGTCCGGTAGGCCGGGCACATCCCATATCGAAGGGTGAAAAGCCCTCAGCAAGTCGGGACAAGGAGTGCAGAGCAAGAGGCAGAGACGACAAGGCAAGGACTGTCTTCTGGTCATTCGCTTACCTGGGGCCGTGACTTCTGGAGGGTGTTAGGATTTTGGTTGGTGAAAGGGTCAATTGAGACAAGGTGGGCCGGGGCTGGGACCGCAGGAATAATGCAAGATTGTGACCAAGTAAGAAAGGAGAAAGAAGTACAGTTTATTATTTACCTTTCACAGATTGGGAAGGGGGCCAGCACTCAGTGTCAAGTGTCGCCCCGAAGGGCCACGAAATGGGTATATTTAAGGGCTTTTGGGTAGGGGGATTTTGGCCCAAAGGAGTGTCCAGGGCTGCGGGTCTTTGATGTTGGAGTCACCATGAGTCTTAGATCTTGAGGCTGCCAGACATTGTCATCTCCTGTCTTCAGGTGGTGAGCTAGATGGGAAGAGACAGGGGAGGGCGTTTTCCTGCTTACTCTGCTCGAGGTTGAGAGTTCTTTGTGGCATTAGCCTGCTCTCTTCTGCCAGCTAATAAAGGACTCAAATTCAACTCTCTGTGTGTTGGTGACTCCTTTCCCGCAGTCTGGCTATAACAGCGGCCCCAGCGAGATTCACCGACCTTGGGAGGCGGCCTCGCTCCAGCTCTCCCTGGCTTGGTGGAGAAGTTATAGGAGAGGGGCCCCCTGAGACGTTCCAGGGCCCCGTAACCTCTCATCTGGCTCAGAGGGAGTTGGAACGACTGCTGGCTTCCCGTTGCCTGCGTGTTGGTGATTCCTTTCTTGCAGTCCGGATGGCTATAACATTGTCATACATGAGTTGCCACAGAGAAGTGGTATTTTACTAGTAGAGAATCCAGTATTTGCCACCACATTCATCCTATGGTATGTATAATGAAGATATAACCGGCGACAGGTGGTTGTCCTTCAAAATTGTATACTGTATTTGAATATTTTGATCACGTGTCATTTTGATCAGTAGATAAGGACTCAAAATAGACCAACTTCCTAGGCCTTATGACTTTTTAGACCATGATAGAATAAAACTGGTGTTTTCTGAGTGTTTCTGTAAAACAGATTCAAAGACGTATTACTACCTCTTTGCCTCAATAGGACACTGAAAATAATTGAACTTTTTTTGATGCTTGTAATTTATTGGAGCTTTCATACCATAAGACAGTAAGTGATTCCATCTCAGATCCTTTCTGGGATTAGTGAAGTGCCCTAATAAGTAAATAAGTTTTTCCTGTTGATGAAATGGAACTGGTTCTCCCTTATTACCAAGAACCACATCAATGAATACTTGAAAATTTGTATCTTCAATACCGTCTTTGTTTGTTCTGGTCTTCATTTTTATGCAGCTGACTTTGGTTTGTGTTTTAGAGAATAAAGTAAGGGCTAAAATCCACCATCACTCTGCTAATAGCTTTCAGGTCAACTTTTCAGAACGGGATGAGGAAGTTTCCGTCTTTAGTTTCACATAAAACAGGGGAAGGACTGTGGTCTTGGTTGACTGGATGCTTCTTTGGTAGGCACCAGTCAGAGGGATTATACAGTAATTCATGAGACAACCACGTGAAGTGTCTTATTATCCCCATTTTACAGATGAAAAGACTGGCACGGAGAGTTAACATAGCCTGCCAAAAGTCCTGCAGTAAGGCACGGAGCCTGGAGGAATGGAACTTGTAAAGTCACACACCTTTTTCCTGTTTATCTTAAGATTTTTCTTATTATATAGTGTCCTTACCTACCCACACCAGATTTGAAATCTGGATTAGATTTGAAAAAAAGAGATCCAGAACAGTTAAATACATGTTGGTTCTTCCTTTTTTTATTTCTTTGAGGAGGCATCTCACTCTGTCACCCAGGCTGGAGTGCAGTGGCACACTCATGACCACTGCAGCCTTGACCTGCTGGGCTCAGGTGATCCTTCTGCCTCAGTCTTCCATGTAGCTGGAACTACAGCCCTGTGCCACCATGCCCGATTAATTTTTTGATTTATTGTAGAGATGAGGTCTCACCAAGGTGCCCAGGCTGGTCCTGAACCCCTCGGGGCTCAGGCAGTCCTCTTGCCTCAGCCTCCCAAAGTGCTGGTATTATAGGCGTGAGCCACCTCGCCCAGCCTAGATATTGAATCTTAAATGTGACTCTTAAGGAACGAAACAATCAAGCAGCATTTGTAGAATGTCAAATACATTTTTCTGGAGTTTGTAAATTGTCTTTCATTTATAATGTTTTAAAGTAATTTTCTAAAATTTGGTTATGCTTTTATTGACATGTAAGTACTCAGAATGTCACTAGAAAGTAAGGCTTTTATTTAAGGAAGAAAGAGAACTCTACGGTTGTTTGGAGGTAAAAGATTTTCTGAGTCACTGGAAACAAAAGGGACTACAATTTGAAAAAACAAACTCCCGTAGACCTCATTAGCATTTGAAAGGTGTATTAGGCTCAGCTAGGATTGTGGGAACCACTCACACATTCGCTAGAATACTAGAGTTCCTGAAATCGCTGGAGGTTGAGATGGGATTTGAGGCAGTTTAGGTGAATGGGGAGAGATCCACCTCCATCAGAAGCTAATTTGAAAGTGAGTATGGGAAGTTATTGTAGTCCTTCAAGTTTTTGTGTTACAGCCAGCTTTTAAAAAAGTTGAAGTAACATAGACTTGAATATTCGGTTTATTGCCCATAGTAAGAACAATATTAGGTTGAGACAAAATTTATATAATTATATGAAAATGTAGTTACATCAGCATATGTGTATTCTGGCTCATGATCTAAAAAGCATTTATTACTTGTAAACAATAGAAACTTATTTCTGGAAGCTGGAAGTTCAAGATCTAGGCACCAGCAGTTGTAGTGCCCTGGTCAGAATTTTGAAACTGCTGCTGTATTCCATCCACTTACTTAACTTTATAGATGCAAAAACAAGTGAGGGTGAGAGAAGTTAGACCTGTTTTGCCTAAGGTGCCTGGTATATTTTTAGATTTTAGGCTTGGTGTTGAGACACATGATGGAACTGCTAATAATAGCAGCAGTAGCAAGTGTTACTCTTCTGTGAGCACACTAACCGCTTTTGGAGTTTTCTACAAAAAAACCCCTTTGAAGCTTTTTACATATATTGGTGTATTCGCTCCTTACACAGTCCTGTGAGCTCAGCATTGTTTTAGCTGTTTGACATATAAAGACTGGGAGGCCCGGAAGTCTTGACTGCAAGTTGATGCTGGAACTAGGATTTGAACCTTGGCTGCCTGTAGCACCTGAGCTTCTAATCATTATGCTACACCGCTGCTTATTTGAAAATGCTTACTATCTTGTTTTAATGGATCATTTACAAGAATACCAGTTTATTTTCTGAGAGTGATTACCATTACCCCACTGACAGGCTTTGGGTTAGGTCCTAGCTTAAAATGCCGAGGGGTTTTTTGGTTTTGAGTCAGGTCTCACTTTGTTACCCAGGCTGGAGTGCAGTGGCACAATCACAGCTCACCGCTGCTTTGAACTTCCAGGCTCAAGCAATCCTCCCACTTCAATCTCCTGAGCTGCTGGGACTACACCACGCGCCACCATGCCCTGCAAAGTTTTTTTATTATTTACAGGGACTAAGTCTTGTTTCCCAGGCTGCTCTTGATCTCCTGGGTTCAACCAGTCTTCCCACCTTGGCCTCCCAAAGTGCTAGGATTACAGGCATAGTGAAACCAGAAAACATATGTTGGAGCTTTACTCATGAGCCACTGCACCTGGCCTGCTTTTAATAAGTAACAACCACTTTGCATAGTGAGCTGTTGTTGAGACTTTACAGTTTCTTCCCCCTGAGGTCCCCTGGGCCGTATTTGTACACTATTTATTTAGCACATCTTTATGAAAGTGTGCACTTTATCTTGATTATACTTCTAGGTACTAGAAATACAAACTTTAATAAATGTAGCTCCTGGCCTCAAGTTAATCTTCTCATTGTTGAGAGGGTTTCAGATGAATATATTTTTCAGACTGTACCCGGTCAGTTTGGGCTTCTATAACAGGGCCTTAGACTGGATAGCTTGTAAACAATAGAAACTTATTTCTGGAAGCTGGGAAGGCCAAGATCAAGGCACCAGCAGTTGTGGTGTCTGGCAGGGCCTGATCCTGCTAGATGGCACCTTCTGTGTGTCCTCATGTGGTGGGAGGGCCAACAACTCCCTTGGGTATCTTTATTAGGGCGCTAGTTCTGCTCAGGAGGGTGGAGCCCTCATCACTCAGTCACCTCCCAAGGGCCCCATCTCCTAATAGTCACACGTTAGGGATTAGATTGCAACATGAAGTTTGGAAAGGCACAAACATTCAGATTGTAGCTCCTGAGAAAATCGGATTTGTTATTTTGATATTTATGTATAGAGTTAGTATAGAAATGTACATAGAAATAACAAATGCTTTTTTAATTAAAAAGGATAGCTAGAAGTAAAATATTATGTAGTAGAAGAAATGTTTTTGTATTATAACCTAAAATAAATTTTGTTTATAAAACTTTGATTCTCAAGTATCATTAAGACTGTCGCCTTATGGTTCATGAACTCTTAGTGAACAGTGCTTCTGTGAGGATCTTACCATTAAAGCTGTAGATGCTTTTATGTGGAATTCAGATTAAAGTAGGGTAAATTCTATTCACTGAGTTCCTTTCAAAGTTATTAAACTGAAATAACTTGGTTTTGCTGAATTATAGTAACAAATGGCCACTTATGAACGCTTTCCTTCTCATGAGTGAGCTGGTCTAGGGGTATCTGATCTGGAGAGATGCTGCAAACTGGATTGGAGGATTCTTTTGAGAGCTGTTGATTGATTATACACATGAACAGTGGCTTCATAAACCCTTTTTATTGAAGAAAAGTTCACAAATTGATGAATGATGGTCCTCTAAACAGTGATGTGCTGGTATAATAACTACTTTTATGAAAAAAGTATATTCACACACAAATTAATTATAAATCTGATATGATGTGTAGCACATAATTTATAAATAATAAAATATTTGTACTCTTTATTGTAAATTTCATAGAGCCAGTGGACTTTACAGAATGCTTTGGTTGAATTTTGCTCAACTCATATCTGTAGCCAACCTATGGTTGCGTTTTGGGGGGGAATGTAGTGTTGGCATGAATGTTGGCCAATAATTTGTTTTCATTAATGAATTGAACGATAATGAAACAAGAAAACATATGTTGGAGCTTTACTCATTCATCAATGACTTGAGCATCTTTGATGAATTGAAAAATAGTTTTCAGATACTGAAAGATGCTATGCTGTTTACAATGTAACAACGGAAACAGCATGTTTTTAAATTCAGTCTGTGTTATTAATGTTTTATCATCACTTATTCAGTCTAGACAATCAAGAAAACAATACATCAAGCCCTGATTTGTAGCATTTGCAGATTTTTGTGGTGTAAATACCTCCAGTGTGACAAGATTTCAGCATGCTGTCACTGAACTCAGAGTCAGGATGAGATGGGTGGCCACCTACCATTCTATAGGGCTTCCACCACAGGGACACAGTGGACTTAAGTCACCTCAAGAGGGTAGATAAGAGTAAGATAATTAGGATGTGAGCGGCTTTGAGTATTTCTTTCCTTTTTTAAAAAACGTAATTTATTCTAAGCTCGTATAATTTAATTCTTATTAATGGCTGTGTTTCACAGTTGGCTCACGGAATTTTTAAAAATGTGGTAATCGGTTCTCACTAGTAAGAAACAGTTGAGCATCTCACTGCTTGGAAGCCTTGAGCTACCACGTGACTGCCAAGTAATCCATCTTGCCATCAGCTCTGGGGTCAAGAAATTAAACATTTGGCCCCTCAGAAACCCTGTTCGAGATATCTCCTAATCCGTGACACTTACCTCTTTCTCAAAGTAACCACGATTCTGATTTATAATGCCCTAAGTTAGTTATGCTGATTTTGAAACTTTAAGTACAGTCAGTGTTCTTTTGTGTCTGGCTTTGTTTGTTCAACATGAATTTGTAAAAGTCTTCTATGCTAAAAAAAAAAAAAAAGTCTTTTATGCTGTTGTGCATATATGTAGTTTATTGGTATAGTTATATAGTAGCGTATCACAATCTGTTTTCTTGCTAATGGATATTTGGATTGTTTTTAGCTTGGGATACTCTTATACTTACCCTTTGATAGCTTATATATGCATGCATTTCTAGTGAACGTGCTTAATATGAAATGCTTGCTAATGTTGACCTTAGTCAACTAAAGTAAAAATATGAGGAAAGAATTTTCAGATCTTTGCAGTGACATTGCAGTTAGTATTACTTATACACAGGTAATAATATCTTGGGCAAGATTTGCTTTATTGTCTGAAACAGTTTCTTTTAGGTATTACAGTTAATTTAGCTGGTTAACGAATACCATAGTTCTTTGTATTTGATAACCCTATTTTAATTTAATCTAAGTATTTGTTGTGAAGGATAATTATCCCTCAGTTTACTGTTTTCCTGGTATTACCGAAATAATTACTAATTTTTGCTTCCTAAGTCGGTTTTTTATAACCTCACTGTTTTGATTTGGAAAAGTTTCCAGAATCTTCTTTGTAGTACTTGTGTCATCCAGTCTCGTGTGTGTTGTTGTAAGCCTTTGGAGTTCTCAGTCTCATCACTACCTGGTTCATACCCACATCTCCTTTTCTGTGCAGAGAGAGGCTCCTCCCCTCCGGTTCTCCTTCCCTGTCCCATCTGTCTTCCATGCAGCAGCTGGAAGTGTCTGCAGTGATCCCCAACCTTCTTGACTTCGGGGGCCGGTTTCGTGGTAGGGGGGTGGTTTCGGGATGGTTCAAGCACATGACATTTATTATGCACATTATTTCTATTATTATTGTGTTGTAATATATAATTAAATAGTTGTACAACTCACCATTAAAAAAAAAAGAGGTCTGGGTGAAAGTGGTAAATAAAATGGGCGTGCCACCGCTGGCCTGACCGAAGGTGGAGCTCGCCCGCTGCTCACCCCCTGCTGTGCTACCCAGGTCCTAATGGGCCACAGACCAGGGCTCGGGGACCCCTGTACACGCATGCACTTAAAAGCCATACCCATCCTGCCAACCTCTCCTGCCTCTTCCTTCTGCTCAGTGCCTTTTAGCTACACTGACTCCTCGGGGTTTTTTTACAGCACTTCACAGCTTTGATGTGTTTTGTCGTGTTGACTTGTTACTTGTTTCCCCCACTAGCCTAGATGCTCAGTGGGGCCGATCATATATTTTCACTCCCTGTTTTAAAGCCTGCTGCACGGTGCAGTGTGCTGCATGTAGCAGATGCCCAGATACTCATGCTCTGACCCTCCTGTGGTGTCCTGTTCCTTTCAGATCTGGGCAGCTTTTCCGTTCCTTTGGTGGCATGTTCGTCAAGTCCTCTCCTGCCACCTGGACGTTTGTATTACAATGAAGTTTTCATTTCAGCAGGAGAATTCTCAAATCAGAATGCCACACGAAGACTTAAGTCCCAGATGTGTCCGTATCTGTTGCGTTCCTTCGTTGTTTTCCAGAACAGCTTTTAAATGATGACAACTGTTCCCAGTGATCTGTTTGAATGTGACTTTGTAGCCTTGGCCTGTCTGTACGCTAAGGTGTGGTTCAAGACCGAGTTTATTTAAAATATATTGATGTTATGTTTGTTGCGGAGGTATGCCAGAAATTTACTCTGAAATCTGTCATCTGAAATGCAAGAAACTTCCTGAAAATTTAGTTTAATACTACTGCCATACTGCCCAGAAACAACAAATTGTTCGTTTTTTCTGGGTGAAGTCACCAGAATACTGTTTGGTCATTTACCTGGTGGCTTAAGAGAATTGGCATGTCTACCGGAGGGGTCCGATCAGTCTCCTCGTAGCACTTGGGATCGAGGCTTTCATCTGTCCCAGAAGAGGTGGGATTGGAGAGCTTGTCCTGTTCTCTTGTGTCTTTTCAGATTGATGTTTAAGAGATTGACTCACTTTGACCATTCCTCCCCATAGTTTTTACATGAGATGATATCTGTAGAGCTGCAGCACTGGGAGGACTTGACTCTGCCTGCCAAAGTAGTTCCAGTAGTTGGACTATCTCTGGCAGATGAGGGCACTTCATTTAAAGCTCTTCTGAGCTGAGTAAACCTTGGCAGAACACCATAGAAACCGTAACATATCATTTCTTTAAAACCACCATGTTATTAAAGAATTTGGGGTAAAGCATATTGCTTTAGTGCTCTATTTATTTATTTATTTATTTTTGAGTCAGAGTCTCACTCCATTGCCCAGGCTGGAGTGTAGTGACACGCTCATGACTATCGCAGCCTCAACCTGCTGGGCTCAGGTGATTCTTCCATCTCAGCCTTCTAAGTAGCTGGTACTACAGGCGTGCGCCACCATGCCTGGCTAATTTTTTGATTTAGTGCAGAGATGAGGGCTCACCAAGTTGCCCGGACTGGTCTCGAACCCCTGGGCTCAGACAATCCTCTCACCTCGGCCTCCCAAAGTGCTGGGATGACAGGTGTGAACCACTGCGCCTGACCTCTTTAATGCTCTTAATAGTACTATTTAAAAAGATTTTTTTATATTTTAATTTTTATTACTTTTTTTTTTTATTATTGTAATTACAGTGACTTTATGATGTGGCCCTAACGACTCTACTGTGAATAAACACTGAATCCTGTGGAGGTGACTGGGAAAGGGCTTCATAAGATACTTTGCAGTCTCCACCCTTTCTTCATCCACAGGCACTTTCTTGGATGCTTTGGTGAATCTAATAGTTCTGCTGTCTGCAACCTGTTCTTAAGCTTTATTTTTTTTTGAGTCGGAGTCTTACTCCATAGCCCAGGCTGGAGTGCAATGGCATGCTCGTGGCCACCCTAGAGTCAACCTGCTGGGCTCTGGGCGATCTGTCCACCTCAGCCTTCCAAGTAGCTGGAATCACAGGCATGCACTACCACACCCAGCTAATTTTTTGATTTACTGTAGAGATGAGGCTGTTCTTGAACCCGTGGGCTCAGGCAGTCCTCTCACCTCAGCCTCCCAAAGTGCTGGGATTACAGGTTTGAGTCACCACGCCCGGCCTGTTCTTAAGCTTTAAGTGACTCAGACAGGCATGAGATGGGACCATGTTGTGCAAAGGCATGGGTTTAGGGAGGTGAAAACCTGAATTGCAATCTCTGCCTTGACATTTATTAGTGAACTTGATTAAGTTACTCAGCCTTTCTGTAAAAAGAAGGAAAAACGGTATCTACCTTGGAGGGTTGTAATATGAAATGAGATGATGTAGGCCTGAGTCCACAAGTTCAAGACCAGCCTGGGCAACATGGTGAGACCTCATCTCTGCAATAAGTCAAAAAAATTAGCTGGGTGTGTGGTGATGCACACCTGTAGTTTCGCCTAGTTGGAAGGTTGAAGTGGAAGGATCACTTGAGCCCAGCAGATCGAGGCTGCAGTGGTCGTGAGTGTGCCACTGCACGCCAGCCTGGGTGGCACAGCGAGTCTTTGACTCAAAAAAGAAAATAAATGAGATGATGTATGTGAGATCTGTCACATAGTAGATTCTCGGTGAATTGTTTTCCTTTCTTCTTCTACATTAATATTCTCAATATTCTATCCCCTGCATCCACAGTTCAGAGGGAGGGCTTTACCAGTCTTTTGGGATCCATCAAGCATCATTTAAGGCTAATCTGTAATGGACCCCCAAGAATGTCGAGTTGAAGAAGTCTTTAATAAGAAAGTTGACTGGCCAGGCATTTTGGGAGACTGAGGTGAGAGGATTGCCTGAGCCCATGGGTTTGAGACCAACCTGGGCAACTTGGTAAGACCTCATTTCTACAATAAATCAAAAAATTAGCCAGGCATGTTGGCACGTGCCTGTAGTTCCAGCTACTTGGAAGGCTGAGGCAGAAGGATCGACAGAATAAGACTCCAACTAAAAAAAAAATTCACTAATTCATCAGTTTCTGATGAATTAAATGGGGAAGGATGACATTTAAGTGATCAGAAAATACTCTCAAGATAAAAATTATTTTAAGAGTGACTGAATTATAATGTTTTGAAAGTTTAATGATATTAATTAAAATTATCCTGTTATTAACTAGTACTTTTTTGTTCTTCAGGGAAGGAAGAATATGCAAGATGGTGCAAGTGATGGCGAAATTCCAAAATTTGATGGTGCTGGGTATGATAAGGATCTGGTGGAAGCCCTTGAGAGAGACATTGTATCCAGGAATCCTAGCATTCATTGGTTAGAATCTCTTAAATTACTGAATCAAAATAGAGGAGAAAACAGGTTACAGGAGGGCTTGGTGGGAGTCTTCTCTTGTTCTTCATTCTCCCAATGACAACTCCGTCTGTCGTATGAGAGTACAGAACTGATGGGACATTATTCTGTCAAAACAGAACAAGGACAACCTGCACGTTAACTTGAAGTTGATGTAACTGACAAAGGTTGCTAATTGAATACTATGTCCTAATCAATGACTGCAGTATGTTTTCGCTGATCTTTTTCTGCATTTATGCAGTAAGAATTAGGATGATGTTCTTAATATAAGAATAATTTCACAAGTTAAAAAAAAAAGTAAAAGAATGAGTTTTGACCATAAATCAAAAGTGTTTCGGAATAAACACTGTGAGACTCTGCTGTTCTTGCAAAGGGACGACATAGCTGATCTGGAGGAAGCCAAGAAGTTGCTGAGGGAAGCTGTCGTCCTTCCAATGTGGATGCCCGACTTTTTCAAAGGGATCAGGAGGCCGTGGAAGGTGAGGATTTGTTAGCGCAGTTTTGGTACAAGCATGTATGAGAATGAAAGGCATTGCAGTTTCTTATGGACTTAACACGTTTCGTAAAGGTTGGGGGAGGTTTACCCTGAGTACCTGGACTTGACTTTGTGGTTGACATGTGCCACATCTGCATAGCAGGAGGGATGGGCTTGGGGTGTTGAAACTGCTGTCTTTAGGGAAAGTCACTTCCCTCAGGGTGCTGAACTAGAGATTACTTTTAAGAAGTTTCTAGATGTCTGTTTCTGTAAATAACACATGAAGCAGATAAAACAGCAATAGTGCATAGTCTTACAGAATTAGAGTTTGAGCAAATAAATACTTTTATAAAAGTTAGCAATTTCTCACAAATCATTATTTTAATTTAGTTTATTTTTTGCTTGTCGCTGACTTAAAGCTCATTGTTGATGATTTGAATCTTTGTTTAATCCAGGCTTGGTATAATTCTCAAATGTAATCAGAATGTTTGTTTCTAGCTAGCTCTTTGCCTTAGAGTCTAAAGCCAGGATTAATTTCTTCTCGGTCCAACATTTTCAATTTAGCATATTAAAAAACTTTCCTGTCAGGCAGACATGGTGGTGCATGCAGTCCTAGCTCCTCAGGAGGCTGAGGAAGAAGGATCACTTGACCAGGAGTTCAAGACCCAACCTGGGCAGCATAGCTGGGTCTTGAACAAAACAAAAAACAAAGCAAAGCAAAACAAAAATTCTTCTAAGTTGCCTGGAAGCTCCCACCTTCCTAGCTACCTGGGCCTTTGTTTGGCTTTTAGCCCTAGGCAGAGTCTCCCTTGACTGACTAGCAGAATGAAAGGAAAGCAGGAGCTCTCTGCCTTTCTGAATTAGCAAGGAAGGTCTGTTTCTCTCCTTAAATGTCTCCTCCTCTGTTGTCCCTGTGCCTACAAGAAATTGGGTACTTAGTCAATAGCTTAGAACACCCATGGCATTTTGATAGGCTCTAACAACTTGAAAGCTTTTACAGACTCATTTGTTAAAGATTAACCTCATTTTGGGAACGTATTATTAAAAATTCTCCCATTACTATAATTTTTAAAACAATATTTGAAAGACAAGGTTTTAAATAGGTATTTAAAAAACATAAAATATATACTATTATATATTCATCTTCTAATTTATATTTTAATGAGACATTTATTATAATGACTCGTTATAATTCAAAAGCATTCATTTGTTCTGATAAAACTCGTGTGTCATAAAGGAACATATAATATGCTAGGTTAAGGAAGGCTCTCATTTTACTAAATAGTCACTCCCTGGGTCCGTTGAGAAAATTTAAAATCCAGTTTTCCCAAACTTAGTTTTTTTAATAACAATTTTTATCACCAATTTAGATATTTGAATCGCAGCAAAACAAAACAAAAAAGTACAAAAATGCCTTGCAACTGCGTAGGGATGCCCATTCTGTGGTGTTGGTGGGTGTGAGGTTAGCCTTGATTCCTTCTGAATTTGTTGACCTATCAATTGAAGCTTCTAGTGTCTTTTGTTTGTTATCCTCTTTGATTTAACCTATAGTAGAGCGATGTGTGAGGTATTTTTCTTCAGGTTAAGTATACAAATATTACAGGATTTGCTGTTTCATTTATCTAGGATTGTGGAGGCTGATGAAATTGGAGTAAAGAAAAGGAAATTTTATTATTTCGGATCATCATATGTGGCTTAGTTATGGTGAAGTCTTGTTCCTTTACAGCCTGGCATGTTGTAGAGATAGTGTATTCTAGAAGCTGTTCCCAACTGTAAAAAACATGAATTTAAAGTAAGAGATGCTAGTTCAATGGCAAGTAGGGGTTTTCGTAGTACTGACTCTGGATTTGACATGAGATCTGTCTTCACTTCTCTGGAAGGTGGCTTCCCCCAGTTCTGCAGGGCTTCCCAGCTGCAAGTCATGTTACGTGCTCCCCAGAAGATGAAGCTCGCAGGCAGGTGTTGCAGGAGACATGCTGGATGAGGTGCAAAAGCTTTTCACCAACCACAAGGGACATAATTTGTAGCCAACATTTTCTGAACCTTCAAAAGTTCACTAAACTGAGTTTCATAAGCTCTTTTTTTTCTAAAAAGAGCTCTTTAGTTATATTTTTAAAAAATTTCCTTATGTTATTGTTATCAAATATGATCTGACTTGACTGATTTATTTAGCCCTTGCTGTGCTTTTGTATTCATTGGCAAACTGAATTAAGAAAAAAAAATAGACTATATCATAAGAAAACTACCTACATTAAAAAGCCCTGGACCAGATGGCTTTCCAGCAGACTTCTACAAAACACATACAAGGAGGAACTGATACCAATCCTTTTGAAAGTATTCCAGGCGATTGAGAAAGATGGAACTCTCCCCAAATCATTTTATGAAGCTAGCATTGCATTGATACCCAAGCTGGGTAAAGATCTAACAAAGAAAGAGAACTTCAGGTCAATATCCTTGATGAACATAGATGCTAAAATTCTCAACAAGATCCTAGCAACCAGATTCAACAACACATCTCAAAAATCATCCACCATGACCAAATAGGCTTCATCCCTAGGATGCAGGCCGGTTCAGCATTCGTAAGACCATAAATGTAATTAAATACATCAACAGACGTAAAAACAAAAACCACATGGTTATATCATTAGATACAGAAGAAACTTTTGATAAAACCCAGTGCCCCTTCTTAATAAAAACCCTTGAACATCTAGGCATAGAGGGAACATACCTCAAAATAGTAAAAGCCCTCTACAAGACACCCATAGCCAGCATACTGCTAAACAGACAGAAATTGGAACCATTTCCCCTGAAAACTGGAGCAAGACAAGGATGTTCACTCTCACCTCTCCTGTTCAACATAGTTTTGGAAGTCCTAGCTAGAGCAATCAGACAAGAGAAGGAGATCAGGAGTATCCAAATAGGAAAAGAAGAAGTCAAGTTATCCCTCTTTGCAGATGACATGATTCTGTACCTCGAAAACCCAAGAGAATCTGTCAAAAATCTACTTGCACTGATAAAGGACTTTGGCAAAGTCTCAGGGTATAAAATAAATGTGCAAAAGACAATCTCATTTCTATACACCAATAATAAACAGAAACCCAAATAAGAAGCACAATCCCATTCACAATAGCCATACACAAAAACCGAAATACCTTGGCATCTTCCTAACCAGAGATGTGAAAGTCCTTTACAATGAAAACTACAAAACACTGCTCAAAGAAATGAAAGGTGACACAAACAAGTGGAAAAATATTCCATGCTCATGGACTGGAAGAATCAGCATTGTTAAGATGTCCATTCTACCCAAGCCAATCTACAGATTTGACGCAATACCCATCAAATTACCAGCAGCATTCTTCTCAGACATGGAAACAATACAGGAATTCATATGAAAACATAAATGACCACGAACAGCCAAAACAATCCTCAGGGGAAAAAAAAAAAACAGGAGGTATCACACTCCTTTAAACTTTATTATAAAGTTACAATGCTCAAAACAGTCTGGTATTGGTACAAGAACAGGCATATAGACCAATTGAACAGGTTTGAGATTCTAGAAACAAAACCTCAATTTCTCAAACAACTCATCTTTGACAAAGCTTCCACCACCAACCACCGGGAGAGGAGAACCTATTCAGCAAATGGTGCTGGAAAAATTGGCTGACCACATGCAGAAGACTAAAACAAGATTCCTGCCTACCCCCATACACAAAAATCAACTCTAAATGAATTAGAGACCTAAACCTAAAACCTCAAACTATACGAACCTTAAGAAATGCAGGAGACACCCTTATGGAAATTGGAACTGGCAACCAATTCCTGATCAAAACCCCAAGAGCCCATGCCATATGAGATAAGATAGACAAGTGGGACCTCATCAAACCGACAAGCTTCTGCAAAGCCAAAGAAAACCATCAAGAGAGCAGGGAGACAGCCCACAGACTGGGAAAAAAAATATTTGCCAACTGTATGTCTGTCAAAGGCCTACATCTAGTATCTACAAGGAACTCAAACGTGCTGAAAAGAAAAAAACAAACAGCCCCATTACAAAGTGGGCAAAAGATATGACTAGACACTTCTCAAAAGAAGACATATGAGCGACCAACAGATAAATGAAAAATCCTCAGCCTCACTAGTCATCAAGGAGATGCAAATTAAAACTACACTGAGATACCACCTAACTCCAGTCAAGATGGCTATCATCAATAACTCAAAAAACAACAGATGCTGGAGAGGATGTGGCGAAAAGGGAACACTTCGACGTTGGTGGGAGTGTAAACTAGTACAGCCTCTGTGGAAATCAGTGTGGCGATTCCTAAAGTTCTAAAAATCGACCTTCCATGTGACCCCGCAATCCCCTTTCTGAGAATATATACCCGGAAGAACTCAAATCACTCTATAAAAAAGATACCTACACACGTAATGTTTATCGCAGCATTGTTCACAATACCAAGAACATGGAACCGGCCATACTGCCCATCAAAAGAGGACTGGATTTTAAAAAAGTACATATACACAGTGGAATATTTCGCACCATAAAGAAGAAAATCGTGAAATTCGTAGCAACCTGGATGAACTTATAGTCTATAATATTGAGTGATCTTTCACAGAAACAAAGAACTGATTATCACATGTTCTCACTCATAACCGGACCTTGAACAACTATCGTAATACTATAAGAAAAGGATTGACAGTAGCGGGAAACTGGGGGTCGGGGGCAGAGAGGTGGGATTGGCAGTAGTGGGAATCTGCCTGGGGAAGGGGGGTCACACCTCATCAACAAGGGTACCTGCATAATGAATATTTGTCATACCTAACTCTGAATTGTACCTCACATTTTTTAAAAAAAATTATTTGCAGAGAATCTTATTCCTAGGCTAATGTTTTTTTTTCTATATCAGTAGAATAAAATTCTGGGATATGAAACTGTTACTCATTTTTAGAACGTTATATTTGAATTTGTTAGAGATTCATGAGAATAGATTAATTACTAAAACAGGTTAATAGATTCTAAAGAGTGAAAATAAGGAGACCCTAGAAGTTTGTCAAGTCTATAAAATTTGTCATACCTGGGCATGGTGACTCATGCCTGTAATTCCAGCACTTTGGGAGGTGGAGGCGAGAGGATTGCCTGAGCTCAGGGGTTCGAGACTAATTTGAGCAACATGAGGAGAACTCGTTTCAAAAAATCAACTGGGCATGGTGGCACATGCCTGTGGTTCCAGCTACTTGGAAGACTGAGACAGAAGGATCACCTGAGCCCAGCAGGTCGAGTATGCAGTGGCTGTGAATGTGCCACTGCACTCTAGCCTGGGTGACAAGGTGAGACTTCGACTCAAAAAAAATTGTCGCAAGACCTAAATTCCAGAATTTCAGAACTGGAATGAGTCTTTGGACTTATCCAATCCCCACAACCTGACAGTATGGAAAATCCAAGTCCAGATAGGTTGTGATCGTCCTGGCAGACCTTTTAGAAAGTTTGCAGTGCAGTGAGGCTCAGCCTCTCGGCCTCTGCAGCACACTTATCAGATACTTATTTAGCTGGGCTGTGTGGGAGGGGCCTCGTTTTTCAAGACACTGCCCCTGGGCTGCCAGATGCCACAGGTGGAGAGGGAGGCAGACATAGGTAGCTTCCGGGATCAGGCAGTGGCGGAGCCCCATAGGTGGTACAGGCCACATGTGCTCGGACAGCTGAGCCAGGAGCAGATGTGACATTTAGAGCAGGCACGATGCTGAGGAGGTGGGACTCAAGCGGGAACTGGCAGGGCTGCATGGATTTCGTGATGTTGGAGAAGGCATTTCAGGAGATTTTGGAGCTTAGAAGGGGTAGGTGAGGTGAGCAGTGGCACACAGGTGAGAACGTGTTATTGTGTTTGGGAAATAGTGCACTGATGTTTCGAAAGGGAGGCAGCATGGTGAATTGGTGAAGGGCACAGGGCCTGGTTCCAGACTGGTTGTGTGCAAATTCTAACTCCCTTTTGCTGGCTCTGTGACCTTGAACAAGTCACTCAACTTCTCCAAGCCTCAGTTTCCTTTTCTGTGAAATGGCATTAATAATGGTCATCTCATAGGCTATTGTGAGGCAGTGAGTTAATGAGGCCTCAGAACAGTGTCTGATGATAGCAGTATGCAAATTCCAAATACATAAAATAAATTAGCGGACGATTCCAACAAAAATGTATGTAGGTTGAGGCCAACTTGTGTTTGCCAGGAGTTTGACCTTTTCCCTGTAGGTACTGGGGAGACCCCCTGGAGCAGGCAGGTGACATAATTAAACTGGTGATTTGGGGAAAACAACCTGTTTGCAGCAAGTGGGGAAGATGAGGCCAAGAGCATGTTCAGAGTGACCAGCAATAGCTCAGGCTGAATATTTGAAGGGCCTGAGTTAGGGTGGTGCTTCTGAGGCTCAGAATGGAAGGACAGGTGCTAGTGATATTTAGTGGAGGAAGCTGATGAACTTGTGGGTGTGATGTGTACATATGTGAAGACGAAGGCGGGGCAAAGATAATACCAAGGTTTTGCCTCTGGGTAAGTAGCGAAGATACACAAATGTGGAGCTCAGGAAGGAGAAAGACCCTGGCTTGTGGAATGTTTGGAAGGAGCTGGGCTGTTTCCAGGAAAAGAGAGAATGAATTATTTTTGAGTTTGAGATTTCGGTACAGTATTCCTGTGGAAATGACCATCAGAATTGGAAATGCTGGATGACGCTTATGAGGGGTGAAAGATATGTGCTTTTCAAAAACACTTCTCTGGATGAACTTCTCTCCGACAAAATAACAGTAAGTCCTTCTTGATAAGTTTAAGTTCAGATTATGTGATATTTTTTTAAGAGGCAACATTTTAAATTATAAAAAGGAAGTGCCCGAGAAATAGACTACTGTGCTGTTAGTGGCTGAAGTGTATACGTAGGTGCCTGAATTGTTTTTACATGGAGGCTCTGTTAATCGATTCGTTTACCATCTAGCACTTTTCCTGTCTGCTTCTTTGGAAGGGAACCTTTCTACATTTGCCGATCACCCTCCTCCTGAATCTCTTCAGTGACTCACTGGCATCCTTAGCATGGCACACAGGGCTCTTTGTGGGGCCTGTCTTACTTAGCACTTTCAAATGCATTGTAATCTATTTGTCTGTATCCTCCACCAGACTAAAAGTCTCTCGAGGATTTATATGTGATTTCTGTTTTCAGGGCCTCATATTTAGCAAGCATTCAGTAAATTTGCATTGGGTAAATACACATTTATTGAGTATTTGTCGTGTGTCAAGTGATAGGCCAAGCGCAGACAATACCAAGATGGGTCACTGACAGTCCCCAAGAAGCTCATGGGCTTTGGAGCCTAAGTATGTGTTTTAACAGAGGCAGTGTGTGGAGCAGAGTGTGTGTTGAGGTCAGTGTGACTGGTGGTGTGATGGCGTCATGAACAAGCTGCTGTGGCCGCAGAGAGGAGGGGTGAGGGATTCTGCCATGGAGAATAACATCAGGGACAGCCTCCTCGGGAAGGTGGCTCTGAGCTGAGACTTGAAGGAGGGAGAGAAGCTCCACAGGCAGATGTGATGAGGGTGACTGTGAGGCAGAATGGGTGTCATGTGCAAACTCACGGGAAGTGTAAGTGGATACTGTGTATATGGGGGATCGTGTTGTTTAATATGGCTGGAAGCCTGGAGGGCTTATATAGGCCATAGTAACAAAAGACACAGCTGGACTGGTAAATGTGACCTACCTCTCACAGAGCTCCATATGCCATACCAAGGATGTCAGTGAGCCCCTGAAACATCTTAATAGGAGGGTGATTTGCAGATGTAAAAAGATTACCTTTTTATAGTAGTATGAAGGATGGGTTGGAGATGGCCATAGACGGGTCTAGAAAAGGAGTCTGCTGGGAGACTGTTGAAATAATCTAGCCAAACAGTGAACAAAGACATTGGCTATTTGGCTAGTGAAAAATGAGTGGATTTGAGAGAGATGTTTAGAAGGCATAAATGACTGATTGTTTATAGCACTCCCAGATTCCAGGCTTGAATTGGAAGGGGGGGTGTGCAGAGTTTCCACCTACCTAGAACTGGGCCAGACTTCACAGGATGAGAACTCAGTTTTCCACAAGACTTCAGCCACCACCTGTCTTTACTTCAGATACCAGCTGCAGACTTGAGGGTGGCCAGGTCACCTTCATTTCTGACTGCTGTCTACTGATTCAGAGGTTCCCACTACTCTCTCAGGTTTGATCATTCTCCAGAATGACTCACAGAACTCAGGAATGTGCTTATACAACTCAACCTTGAACAACACAGGCCTGGACTCATGGGCCCGCTTATATATGGATTCTTTTCTGCCTCTGCCACTCTTGAGATAGAAGACTAACCTCTCCTCTTTCTCCTCCTCCTCTGCCTACTCGATGTAAAGACCTTTATCTACTTGTGCTTAATGAATAGCAAATATATTTTCTCTTTATGATTTTCCTTATAACTTTCTTTTCCTTAGCTTACTTTCTTGTATGAATGCCACATATAAACATACAAAAATATGTGCTAATCGACTGTTTCTGTTATCAGTAAGTTTTAGTCAGCAGTAGCCTGTTAGTAGTTACGTTTTTGGGGAATCAAAAGTTACATGCAGATTTTTGACTGCAGAGGATTGGTGCCTTGACCCCCAAGTTGTTCAAGAATCAGCTGTACTTAGGATTTCAGTTTCATCACAGCCAAAGGATACAAATCAGAACCAGCCAAAAGTAGAAACACATTGGAAGAGTCTGGAAGGATGTGATGCTTTTTTTGTCCTTTCTTCATGGATGCTTTCCTGGATATGTGACAATATGTAGAGCATTGTGTCACATGGATATGCAGCAGTACTGCTGTGGTTTGGATATGGTTTGGACGTTTGTTTCCACCATGTCTCATGTTGAAATTTGATTCCCAGTGTGATGGTGTTGGGAGGTGGAGCCTAACTGGAGGAATTTGGGCTATAAGGGGGATCTCAGGAATAGCTTGTTGCCGTCCTTGTGGTCATGCGTGAGTTCTTGCTCTTGGTTCCTGTGAGAGTTGGTTGTTTAAAAAAGAACAGCCCCTCCACTCTCCTGCTTCCTCTCTCGCCGTGTGATCTCCACACACACTGGCTCCCCTTTGCCTTCCACCATGAGTGAGGCCCTCAGCAGGACCTGGCTCCATGTTTCCTGTAGAGCCTGCAGAACTTGAGCCCAGTAAGCCCCTTTTCTTCATAAAGTACCCAGCCTCAGGTACCCCTTTCAGCAACATACAACGGAGTAAGGCACATAGAGTGCTGCCAAGTAGGGAAGCTCACCCAAGCGTCACTGTCCAGAGTTTTATTGGGTGCCATTACATAAGCATGATCAATTTGCTCATGTCTGTGGTCACAGTCTCTAGTCCCCTTCCTCTCCCCAGAGGTTGAGTCAGTGTCACGTGGCTCAAAGCCCAGCTCTCTAGTCACATGGCTAGTGTTCCTGGCATGGTCAACCCCCGTCCTGAGTCATCTTGTTAGCATAAGCTATGTAGGGGCCACCATGAATCACCCCATTAGCATAAAATCATGAGTAACAAGGACACTCGGGAAATTCCAGGGATTTAGCAGATGCCTCCCAGGACTGGGGACAAAGGCTGGCCAGATTCTTTGTTATACAGAGTATAGTGAACTGATATTGGAAATTGAGTAAGGAGCAGGTTTAAATAGAAACGAATTGTGTTTAGATAAGTACTCAGCCGATCATTCAAAACAGGGGTCTGGAGTTTGGATAGTTTGAGTTTAAATTAAAATTGTGAGCTGTAAGGGGTAGTTGATGACATAGGGATGGATGAATTTGTTCAGGACTTTCATAAAGGGAAAAAAAAGCAAGATTTAGGATGGCTGCAGAAGTATAAAGGGCAGGGAAGGAAAGCTCCGAACGATGCTGAAAGTAGCCAGAGAGCAGGAGAACTGTGAGGCGGAGAGCTGCCAGGGCTTCAGGAAGAAGGGAGCGAACACCGCGTGTCAGCACTGTCAGTGGTCAGAGAGAGGCAAGGGTGTCTTGCGGGAAGAGTGACCATTAGATGAGCAGACAGGTGTCCGTAGTGAGGTGGTGGTGTGTGACGAGGAGCGAGGCAGCTGGAGCATTTCTCCAAGAAGCTTGGCTGTGAAGGGAAGGAGAACTAGATAGAACCTAAAGGATATGTGTAGGGGCAATAAAGGATTTTTTTTCTTTTATTTGTCTCAACTTTATTTTTAAAATTTTTTTATTGATACATAATAGATTGTATGTGTTTTGGGGGTACATGTAATAATTTAATGCATTCATATAATTGGAGTATCCATCACCTTAAATATCTTTTTCTTTATGCTAGGAACATTCAAATTGTTCTCTTGTAGCTATTTTGAAATAGGCAATAGATCGTTGTAAACTATAGTCACTCTATTGATAGGTCAGGCATTAGGTCTTATTTCTTCTGTCAAAATGTATATTTGTACTCATTAATTAATCAGCCTCTCTTTTTTTAAATTAAGAGATGAGGTCTCACTCTGTCACCCTAGTGGGAGTACAGTGGCATAAGTGTAACTCACTGCAGCCTTGAACTCCTGGGCTCAAGGACTCCTCCCTTCTCAGCCTCCCAAGTAGCTAGGACGATAGGCATGTGCCTCCATGTGCAGCTAATTTTTTAAATTTTTTGTAGAGACAGTCTTGCTATGTTCTTCAGGCTGGTCTTGAACTCCTGGCCTCAAGTGATCCTTCTGCTTCTGCCTCCCAAAGTGCTGAGATTGTAGACCTGAGCCACCCCACCCAGCCAAATCATTCTGTTTTAGTTCTCTCCTCTTCCTTACTCTTCCTGGCTTCTGGCTACCCCCGATCTACTCTCTATCTTCATGACATCCATGTTTTTAGCTCCTGCATGTGAGTGTTATCATGTGGTGTTTGTCTTTCTGTTCTTGGCTTATGCCACTTAACATAGTGGCTTCCAGTTCCATCCCTGTTGCTGCAAGAGACAGGATTTCATTCTTTCTTTATGGCTGAATAATATTCCGTTGTGTACATATGCCACATTTTCTTTGCTCATTCATCCACTGATGGACACCTAGCTTAATTCCATATCTTGGCTATTGTGAATAGTGCTGCAGTCAGCATACAGATGTCTCTGAGATACTGATTTCCTTTCTTTTGGATATATGCCCAGTAGTAGAATTGCTGGATAATATAGTAGTTCTGTTTTTAGTTTTTTGAGGAAAGCCCATACGGTTTTCCATAATAGCTGTACTAATTGACAGTCCCACCCGCAGCTTGTGGGGTTCCCCACTCTTCCCATCTTCACCAGCATCCATCATTTCCTATCTTTTTTACACAAGCCCTTTTAACTGGGGTGAGATGATATCACATTGTGGTTTGGGTCTGTATTTTCCTGGTGATTAATGATGCTGAGCATTTTTCATACACCTGTTGGCCGTTTGTGTGTCTTCCTTTGAGAAAGGTTTTTTCACCTTTTTGCCCCCTTTTAAGTCAGTTTTTAAAATTTTATTTTTATTTTTTGGTGTTGAGTTGGTTGAGCTCCTTATGTATTAATCCTTTTTCCACTAGATAGTTTGCCAATCCTCTCTCCCATTCTGGGGGTGACTCTTACTTTGTCGATTGTTTCCTTTGTTGTGCCGAGGCTTTTGGTTGGACGTAATCCCACATATCAAACAACTTTGGTCGCCTGTGCTTTTGAGCCTTACACAAACAGTCCTGCGCAGGCCAACCTCCTAGAGCATTCCTGTTTTCTTCTGGTAGTTTCCTAGTTTCATGCCTTAAATTAAGTCTTTAATCCATTTTGTTTTGATTTTTGTACTCGGTGAGAGATAGGGGTCTAGTTTCATCCTGCGTGTGGTTATTCAGTTTTCCCAGCACCATTTATTGAAGATATTGTTCTTTCCCTGAAGGATTTTTTTTTTTTTTGATAGGACAGATTTTTGATAGGACAGTTCGTTTCTATACTGAGGGGAAGAGCCAGGAGACAAGGAAATGCAGCAAAGGGGGGGACAAGTGAGGGAGCAATGGCACGGAGAGGTGGACGTTTTAAGTGTTGAACTATACCCATGAGCTGTATCCACACAGATGCTCATGTTAGAAATTGACTCTAGCTGGCGGTAGCCACACTAATGACATGACAGGAGCTGAGAGGGATATCAGAAAGAGTATGAACTTCGCTGCAGTCATACCTATGGCAGTGCCTGTGGCATTAGCTAGTTGCTTTCACGGATTTTCAAGATCTTAATCTCATGCAAAGTTAAGTCCCAGTGATTTCTGGTGGTTCTGTGTAACAAAAATCTCTAGCTAGAAAAGGGCTTGGGCAGGTTCTCAATTTGGAGTTGATGAAACTATTTTTTTTTCTGAGTTGGAGTCTCACTCTGTCGCCCAGACTGGAGTGCAGTGACCGCTCCCGGCCGCCGCATCCTCAACCTGCTGGGCTCCGGCGATCCTTCCGCCTCAGCCTTCCAAGTAGCTGGAACTACAGGTGCGCGCTACCACACCCGGCTAAGTTTTGATTTATTGTAGAGATGAGGTCTCGCCAAGTTGCCCAGGCGGGTCTCGAACCCATGGGCTCAGGCAGTTCACTCATCTCAGCCTGCCAAGGCGCGGGATTACAGGCTGAGCCACCGAGCCCGGCTGATGAAACTTTGATTACACATAGTTTTTAAAGTTTAAACCCCTAGAAGCTGATCAAACTAAATCAACAGTTGGGTCAGAATTCCTCTTAAGGAGTCACTGGCTATCATGCAGAAGGGATGTTGGTGATAGCTGTGTATCTGAACTCTCTTAAGAGAGTTGGAAGAAAACAATGATTAGTTTTGAAACTAGAGGATTGGCTTCGTTTAATAATTTTTATTCCCCACATATTTGTTGTTGTCGATTGTTGTTCATGTTTGTTTGTTTTCAATGCTAAGAAGTAACTAAAGCTTAGGAAAAAAACTCACTTTCTAGTGAGCTGATGGAGTCTATTTAGTTCATCACTTACACTATTTTATGTAAACTGTCTAGCACATTAAACTGATAAATTTGCTAATTTGATTATGCTCAAATCACCACTGAGTTTTCTTGTTACCTTATTAACTCATAAATGGATCTTTATTTTTGACTAAAATCTGTATATTATAAATGCATCGTGGAAGGTATGTTTTATCCCTGAAGAGGGCAAGGAATGTATAGTCATACTATGTGTGATAGAAAATGTCTTCTTATTTTCATGATGCTTAAACAGAGCAGTCACTCTTAAGTGGTGCTCAGGACTCTTGTGCCAGGTTCAGGAAGATTGGATAGGTTCTTTCTAAATATATGGGAACATTCTCTGTTATCTAGGTTTTTCTGATTAACTTGGATGTGAAATACTTTGTGAAATTGGTCTTCACTTTTTCTACCTTACTCTTACCAAATGCACCATGATTTTACTGTGGCAGTTGAATTTATCTTGATGGTCAAATTGCCATGTCTGTTAATAGTTGATAATTTATAAGAAACACTTTAGTCTGGTAAATCATTGAACTGATCCTTTGAAATTTCAGGGTGTGTTGATGGTTGGACCCCCAGGTACCGGTAAGACTATGCTGGCGAAAGCCGTGGCCACTGAGTGTGGCACAACGTTCTTCAATGTGTCCTCTTCAACACTGACATCTAAATACAGAGGTGAATCTGAGAAGTTGGTTCGTCTGTTGTTTGAAATGGTGAGTGATGATATATCTGGACTTCAAAGGACTATCCGTAGGTGTATGGTGCCCCCATAAATCTAGGTCTGTTCGCCTGGAATCTCCTTTGAAAAGCATGGTGTGGTTGTCTTTTAATAGTTCTTGACACAGTAATGAGACATGAGGCGGTGGGTTTTGTAGGGTAGTTGGCGTGTCTTCAGTGCATTTTTCTCTCTGATGTAAAAGAAGGCCTTTGGCATCCTGGCCAGTGAGGGTGGAAGGAAAGACTTTGGCCACGTGGGTGGGTTGACTGGTGTTTCTGGATTTCTAGTGAGCTGAAGGAACACAGGAGTGTTTTAATATGTATTTTAAAAATCAGCTAAAAACTGATTTGTCCTTAAAGTTTGTTGCTTTTTCATAAGGGAATTGCAATAATATATTTAAGAATGCCTGTTTGCAGATAAAGGTTGGTTTATTTTTTTTAAAAACTTTTTGTTTCACAAGAGTACAAAGAACAGTATAATGAATCTGCATATAACTGCCACCCAGCTTCAACAGCCATATAGCTTTTTTTTTTTTGATAACCAGACAGGGGCATTAAAACTGAGACATTTCTACTCTCTTTTGCCATTGTTTTAAAAGAAAAAATATGGTGTTTTGAGCAACTTCAGATTGTTTTGTGAGATCACTGAATGCTGCCTTTGAAATATTTTCACCAAGGCCAGGTTTTATGCTCCTACCACAATCTTCATTGATGAGATAGACTCTATCTGCAGCCGAAGAGGAACCTCTGATGAACACGAGGCGAGTCGGCGAGTCAAGGCTGAACTTCTCATTCAGATGGATGGTAATTGATGTTTTATCATTGTTTCCCAACTGTTGCCTTTCTTTTTTGACTTTTGTGTAAACTCATAAAGAAATTCTCGGTGATGGGACTGGACGGTGGCCTGATTTTATTTTTAATCGTTTGTTTCATTCACCAGTTTGTTCATGCCCTCAAAAAGCCTCATGTTATAAGTCATGCACCATTTCAGGTTCTGAGGTAGGACAGCCACAGCCTTCAGGGAGCTTGCTGGTTAGAGCAAAGCTTCGAGAGGGATCACTGAGTCCCGAGGGGCCTTGAGAGCCTGTAAGGGGTCTGCAGCATCCAAACTGTACTCATAGTAAATTAAGACATTATTGGCCTTCTCACCCTCCCCTCTCACAAGCGTACAGGGGCGTTTCAGGGGCTGAGACATGGGAGATTCTAACAGATGGGTGACAGGAGCAGATAGAGAACCCAGCTGCTCCCCATCTAGTCAGGGATGAAGGAGATTTGTAAAAATGTGAAAGAAGGATTCGACTTACTAGTTTTAGGCTTTGGAAAATATGCTCTTCATAAAAACATGTGAACAAGAAATGGATTTATTGTTATTTTTTAATGAATGAATGTTTAAAATTTTCTATTTTAAGTTTTGCTGGTAAATATCGAAAAAGCTCTTTGGAGCTCTCAATAGTTCTTGAGTATAAAAGGGTCCTGAGACCAAAAAATGTGATGACCACGGATGTGGATGGGAAGCAGGCAACTGATTAGAGAATGACAGTGCATCCTGAGAGATTCTGTGGTAGAAGGAAGCTCTCTCTGGGTGGACTTTGAAGCATGGAAGGAGTTCCCAGACACAGAAGAGAAGGCCTGAGGAGCCACAGAAGGACAAAAGCTGTGGGCTCAGAAAACTGCTTTTTAGAGACACCTTATGCTGGCAGTGGTGTGGTAAACAGGCTGTTTAAGCAAACCCTGAGAAAAGATGAAATATGTTTAAAAATATCCGGAGCATATTGTTTCAAAACAGCCATGGTTATTCACCCACATGGACACTTATTGAATACTTACATGTGATTCACTGAAGTATGGTACTGGCCACTGTAAGATATATGAGGTAATGGACCATGAGTCCCTTCCCTAATGAGTTTACCATTTAGCTTCTGCTTAAGTATGACAGTAAGGAGTGACTGTTATACCTTGGGGGAAGAGATAGGTAAAAACACTGTGTTGTTAAAACTGGAAACAGAGCCGGGAACAGTGACTCAAGCCTGTAATCCCAGCACTTTGGGAGGCCAAGGTGAGAGGGTTGCTTGAGTCCAGGGGTTCAAGATCAGCCTGGATGATTTGGTGAGACCTTGTCTCTACAATAAATTAAAAAATTAGCAGTGATGCATGCCTGTAGTTCCAACTGTTTGGAAGACCGAGGATTGCCTTTGCCCAGCAGGTCGAGGCTGCAGTGGCCGTGAGCATGCCGCTGCAGACTAGCCTGGGAGACAAGAGTGAGACTTCAACTCAAAAAAAAAATTGGAAAAAGAAATCACCAAATATAGATTTAGTCAGCTAAATTTCATTGAAGAATATTTGTGACCATTGTTAACTATTAGTTGGACAGCTTGATTCCTTGTGATAATGATTGAAATAGTTCAGTAAGATTTTATTAAGAAAATACCATACTGAACGGGGTTGCTTTAAATCCACTGGTACTTTATTATGCCAGTCTAGACAGTCTTATCAATACAGTTTGCAGGTTTTAAATTTATTCCCACTGCATATTTTCCAGAGATTCTATTGTGTGACCTAAAAATTTTTATTTTTCTAGTTTTTTTATTTTTAAAAAATCAAGATGAGGTCTTGCTATGTTGCCCAGGCTGGTCTCAAACTCCTGGACTCCAGCGATCCTCTTGCCTCTCCTCCCAAAGTGCTGGGATTACAGGTGTGAGCCAACACACCAGGTTGAAATTTTTTATTCTAAAATTTTAATTCTGAAAAAGTAGACACTGAGTGCATACATATAGTCAGTTTTGTTATTTTTATCAGTGATTATTAGGTTCATTCTTAAATTTCATATTTATTTTTTACACATCACTTCGAAATTTGAAGAACCACATCATTGCAATATAACTTGTCTTTCAAAATTAGTTGTATGCTAGTATGTTAAGTAAACAGGAACCCTCTTCTGTTCTTGCTTCTTGAGAAAATTAAATAAATTAGACTAAAAACTAAAATTTAAAAATGTGAGGAACTTTGATTTTAAAAAAATGAGAGGAATACAGCAGACCCTAATCTCTCATACCATTTTGTTTCCAGGGGACATATACTTCATTTTCTTACAGAAAAGCTGACTTTTCGTATTGACTTGGAACCCTGCACTAGATATGTGAATTCTTCTACTTGTTTTGTAGTTCCCTATTGAGGTGTCCAGTTCTGCCACTATACAGGGGTCAGGACTGCACGGTTTTTCATCATTGATCTCACCCCCAAGCATGTCTAACATTTAGAAATGCTAGTTGAATGAAACAGTCAAGGGCTGTGAGAAAAACCTTGTCTTTCCTCCCTCCCTATATACAGGAGTCGGAGGAGCTTTAGAAAATGACGACCCTTCCAAAATGGTTATGGTGCTGGCTGCTACTAATTTCCCATGGGACATCGATGAAGCTTTGCGAAGGAGATTAGAAAAAAGGATATATATCCCTCTTCCGACAGGTATGACGCCGTTCTTCTGTATTTTGAGCTTTCTGTTACCTGTTCCTGTTTATCTAAATCTTTATCCCATTACCATTCTGCTTAAAGAAGTTCATAGCTTCCAAATCCACTTGTGGTAGATGGGAAGAGAGGCCACAGTACTCTGTTGAAATCCTTTACATTTCAGAGAAAGTCTTATGGTCAGAGCAATACTCATGTTCATAAACTTGGTAGCACTTTGAAGTTTTTACTTTTAAACTTGAAGAACCTTCATTAGACCTCACTTAAGTGATTAAAGTTCTTTTGGAATCTTTTTCCAAAATATGCTGCTTTTGAAAATAATGATTTCATCCTGTTAATGAATGTTGAAATGTCCATGAATGCTTTTTTCCTTTTCTTAAGAGATAAAATTTATGCATAGTGAAATGTACATATCTTTTTTATTTTATTTTTTTGAGTTGGAGTCTCACTCTGGTAGCCCAGACTGGAGTTCAGTGGCACGCTCATAGCTACTGCAGCCTCAACCTGGTGGTCTCAGGCAATCCTTCCACCTCAGCCTTCCAAGTAGCTAGAGCTGTAGGCATGTGCCACCATGCCTGGCTAATTTTTAAAATTTATTGTAGAGAAGAGGACTCTCCAAGTTGCCCTGCCTAGTCTCAAACCCCTGGACTCAGGCAGTCCTCTTGCCTCTGTCTCCCAAAGTGCTGGGATTATAGGTGTGAGCCACTGTACCTGGTCGAAATGTCCATATCTTAAGTGTACAATTTGATGAGTTTTGACAAGTTCATATACCTGTTTAATCAGTACCATAATCAAGATGTAGGATATCTGTCATCCTAGGAAGATTCTCTGTGCTCCTGCCAGTTAATTCAAGTCTCCATTAAGCATTTACTTTACCTGATTTTTATCACCATAGATTAGTTTTGCCTCTTCTTAAACTTTATTAAATGGAGTCATGGCAGCAGGTATTCACTGTATTTGTCCACTTACACATCACGTAATGCTTTTCAGATTCATCCATGTGGTTACATGTATCAGTAACTTACTTTTGGCTTGATTATGCCACAACTTGCTCATTCTTTTGCTGGTCATTTGATTTGCTTCTAGTTTTTGCCTATTGTGAATAAAGCTGTAAATTCCCCTGTACATGTATTTTTATGGATGAATGTTTTCAATTCTGCTGGGTAATATAGTAAGAAAAGTATTGTCACAGGGCAAGTATATGTTTCGTTTTAGAAGAAATACCCAAACTGTTTTCCAGACTGGTGGTACCATTTTATGCTTCCATCATCAATGAATGAGAATTCCAGTACTTTCACATCCTTGCTAACATTTTATATTGTCAGTATTTTAATTGTAGTCATTCTCTTAAGTCTGAAATGCTGTCCCATTATGGTTTTAATTTGCATTTCTCTGATGACTTACCATGTTGAGGACCTTTTCGTGTGCTTATTCATTTTTGGTATATTTTTTATGTAGTGTCTTTTCAAGTCTTTTACCCAGTTTTAGGTTGGGTTATTTGATGCTTTATTGATACTTTATATAATTTCTTTTTCATTGTTAATACTTTCTTTCAGTTTATAGTTTGTCTTTAAATTTTCTTTATGATGTCCTATGATACGCAAAAGTTTTAGATTGAAGTCTTCTTGTCAAGTTTTTGTTTGATGAATAGTGCTTTTTGCCTTTTTTTTTTTTTTTTTTGAGTCAGAGTATCACTCTGTCGCCCAGGCTGGAGTGCAGTGGCACCCTCACAGCCACCACAGCCTCAACCTGCTGGGCTCAGGTGATCCTTCTGCCTCTGCCTTCCAACACAGGCATGTGCCACCAAACGAAGCTAATTTTTTTTATTTTTATTTTTTTGTAGAGACAAGGTCTTGCCAAGTTGCCCAGGCTGGTCTCGAACTCTTGGGCTCAGGCAATCATCTCGTTTCTGCTTCCCAAAGTGCTGGGATTACAGATATGAGCCACCACGCTAGGCTAATTTTTTTTTTTTTTTTTTTTACAAACTATATATATAGAGCTGTGATCCCTCTTGTATAAATTTTGTGTGTACATCAGCTAGGGGTTGAGTTTCTTTTTTTTAACCTGTATATCCTGCTTGTTTAAACACCACTTGTTGAAAGGGCTTTTCTTTTTCCATTGAATTACTTTTGGCACTTTTGTTGAAAATTATTTTGCTGTGTATCTTGGGTCTATTTCTGAATGCTATTCTGTTTCATTGATTTGAAAAATAATAGATAGAGGGCTATGTAGTCAAGTTACTTATTTCTTATTGAGCAAGGTTTCAAATAATTTGTCTGTATTCTCTGAATTGTCAAGTTTATTTGGATTTGACCTAATACAAACGTGGAGATGAGACTGTGGGTTCATGTCTGGTTCTGGAACCTGAAGTCAGTAGGAAAGGCACTTAGAAAGAGAAGACGAATGGGAAGTGGTAAAAGTAAGAACACACTGTAGGCCAGGTTCGGTGGCTCAGCCTGTCATCCCAGCACTTTAGGAGGCCAGGGCAAGTGGATTGCCTGAGCCCGTGGGTTCAAGACCCACCTAGGCAACTTGGCAAGACCTTGTCTCTACAATAAATCAAAAATTAGCCTGGTGTGGTAGCGCATGCCTATAGTTCCGGCTACTTGGAAGGCTGAGGTGGAAAGATCGCCCAAGCCCAGTAGGTCAAGGCTCCGGTGGCCGGGAGCATGCCACTGCACCAGTCTGGGCAACAGAGTGAGACTCCAACTAAAAAAAAAAGAGCACACTGTAACTTGTGGAGATGAGCTGGGCCCCATGAGGATAGATTGGAGTCCATATTGGGCTCTTATTTCCTCTAAGACTCCCAACTTTGGTGAATGAAATTTCCTACAGAAGAAGCTGGCTAAATGTACAAGGGTGGACCCCCAAAAACCAGAATTATTTTTTGGAGGGCAGGCCCCTGGCTGTTTAGGCTTCCCCACTAGGTCCCAGGAACCTGTTGGCATCAGTGTACCAGCTAGCATTGTTGTGAGAGACTGTGCTTGACCAATTTCGTGGCTTTTTTTTGAGATTCTTTCAACGCATTTGCCCATTTCGTGATGGGTGATGTATGAGCGCACCTGCCCACACTGCACTGAGTGTTCAGCAGTTTTTGACCAAAAACGATATGACTCCTGTGTTCCACTCTCCCTACTCCTGATCTCGCCTCGAGTGACTTTTCCCCCCTCCTCCAAATAACAAAGTCCTCAAAGAGAAATGTTTTGCTAATGTGGAAGAGGTAAAACAAACCATGACAGAAGCACTGAAAAGCATCAAAATCGACGAGTTCAAAAACTGTTTTGAGCAGCGGAAAAAGCAGCTTGATAGGTGTATTACAAAAAATGGAGAGTACTTTAAGGTAACTGAAGTTTTAACATGTAAGAATAAATATACACATTTTTATAAATAAATTCCATTGGGGGGGTGTCTCCCCTTGTATACCTAACTCAAGAGTCAAAAAAGCTGAAGAAGGAAATATAACAGTTGCTGGAAAGAGCTGCAGGCAAAAGTATTGCCCCACTCTAACAGGGTGAACCAGTAGATAAGTGACAGTATGCACCAATTTTCTGAGCAGATTGATCTGCCTTTCAAATCTCAGACATAATAACTCATGTAATCCGCAAAGCCCAGAGCTGTGCAAAGAAGAGAATTCTGGAAAGAGAAATTCCAGCTTCTTTTAAGTTGTTGTGATAGAGATCCACACACCTTATTTTCCTTTAATTGTCTATAGGTTCTATAGTGATGGCTCATTTTTCATTCTAGTATTGGTAATTTATTTCATATCTGTTATAATTGATCATTTTTATTAGAGGTTTATCAATATTAATAATCTTTTTAAAGAGCCAGATTTTTGCTTTGTTAATTTTGTTTTCTATTTCATTGTTTTCTCTTTTTATTTGTTCTTCTTTTATACTTTGAGTAATTCTTTTTCTGAAGTGAGAAACTCAGGTTATTGATTTTAAACTTTTTTTTTTGTTAAATTTTGTTTTGTTTTGTTTTGTTTTGTTTTAGAGATGGGGTCTCTGTTGCCCAGGCTGTAGTGCAGTGGCACAGTCATAGTTTACTGTAGCCTCCAACTCCTAGGCTCAAGAGATCCTCACACCTCAGCCTCCCAAGTAGTTGGGAATACAGGTGCATCATGCATGGCTACTATTTTATTTTTTGTAGAGACATAGTCTTGTTATGTTATCCAGGATGGTCTCTAACTCCTGGCTTCAACTGATCCTCCTGCCTCAGCCTTCCAAAGTGCTAGAATTACAGGTGTGAAGCACTGCGCCAGGTCCCTCACCACCTTTTTTTTTTAATGTGCACATTTTAAAACTGTGATTTCCTCTTTAAGCACTGCATTGGCTTCATCTCACAGATTTTGCTGTATCATGATTTTCTACTATTAAGTTAGAAATATTTTCTAATTTTTTCCCCTTTCTTTGGCCCTTGGCTTATTTAGAACTGTCTGGTTTAGTAGCCAAATGTTTGGGAATTTTCTACCTATATCATTGTTGGTTTCTAATTTCATTCCATTATAGTTAGGAACATACTCTGAAAGATACCAATTTTTGAACTTTTTGAGATTTATTTTATGACTCAGCATATAGTCTGTCATCATGAATGTTCCGTTTGCAGTTGAATAGAAAGTTTATTCTGTGCTTGTTAGAATATTCTATAAATGTCAGTCAGAGCATGATAGTATTCCAGTCTTTAAGATGATTACTAATGTTTTTAGTCTAGTTTTTCTATCAACAAATGAGAGTGGCTTAGAAGAATTTCTAGCTGTGACTGGGAACTTGTTTATTTCTCCTTTTAATCCTGTCAATTTTTGCTTCAGGCTTTGCTTCATGCATTTTGAAGTTTTGTTATTAGGTACATAAATAATTGCCATTGTTACATCTTGGTCCTGCTACCATTATGAAAGGCCTCTGTTTATCTCTTATAATATGCCTTGAGTTGATATCGACTTTGACTGATATTAATAAAACCTCACCATTTTTCTTTTGCCTACTGTTTGCATGATGTTATCTACTTCTTTCCTTTCCTTTTCACCCTGCCTGTCTTTATACTTACAGTGCAGTTCTTGTAGACAACATATAGGTGGGTCTTGTTCTTTATGCCTCTATCTCTGCTTTTTAATCAGGGCCTTTAGTTCTTAATTTAAACTTCATGTAATTATCCAAATAACTGTGTTTAAATCTGCCATCTTGTTATTTGTCCTGTTTGCCTCTCTGTACCTCCTTTTCTAGTTTCTTTTGGGTTAACTGACTGTTTTTTATTATCCATTTTAGTGACACTATTGGATTTTAGCTATACCTAACAGTATTTGTTTTAGTAGTTGCTCCAGTGATTACAGTATGCATAGTTTTATAAAGTTATATATTGCTATTTTTATACTTTTGTCTTTTAAATTGTATATCTAATTTTAAAGGAATTTATGTACCACTCTTGCAGTATGGCCGCATTGTATCTGTCCATATATTTACCTTTGCCAGAGACCTTGACATTCTCATTTGCTTTCGTGTTGCCATCTAGCATCTTCTTGTTTTAGCTTGAAGGACTCCCTTTTGCAGTTTTTGTAAGGCAGGTTTGTTTGGGATGAGCTCCCTCAGCCTTTGTCTGTTAGAAAGGTCTCTTTGACTTATTTCTCCTTCATTTACTTTTTTATTTTTGATGGGCAGTTTGGGCTGATGTAATATTTTTGGTTTGCAGGCTCTTTGTTTCAGTACTTTGAATATATTATGCCACTCCCTTCTGGCTTGTAAAGTTTCTGCTGAGAAATCTGTTGATATCTTAGGAGAGTGTCTTTGTTGGTGGCAAACAGCTTTTTCCCTTGCTGCTTTCAGGATTCCCTCTGCATCTTTTGACAATTTATAATGGGTCTCAGTGTGTGCTTTTTTGGCTTCATCCTACTTGCAGTCCTTTGTGCTTCTTGTATTCAGATGTCCGTTTCCTATCTCATACAGACATACCTTGTTTTATGACGCTTCTCTTTATTGCACTTCGCATATACTGTGTTTTTACAGATTGAAGGTCTGAGGCATCCCTGCACTGAGCAGGTCTGGTGGTGCCATTTTTCCAAGTGTATGCACACTTTGTGTTTCTGTCACACTGCGATAATCTCACAGTATTTCAAACTCATTATTGTTATATCTGCTACAATGATCTGTGATCTTGGATGGTAGCATTGCAGTTGTTTTGGGGTGACACAAACGATGCCTGTGTACCATGGTATCCTCCACTGATAAATGTTGTTTATGTTCTGACTGCTCCATCCAATGGCCATTCCCGTCTCAGGCCTCCCCTTTCCCTAAGACACAGTGATATTAATATTAGGCCAACTAATAATCCTATAATGGCCTCCAAGTGTTCAACTGAAAAGGAAGAGATGCACATCTTGTGTGAAATCAAAAGCTGGAGGTGAGTAAGTTCGGTGAGGAAAGATGGTGAAAGCTGAGAAGTGCCCAAAGCTAGACCTCCTGTGCCTGTGCCAAACAGCCAAGTTGGGAATGCAAAGGAAAAGTTATTGAAGGAAATTCAGAGTGCTACTTCAGTCCACATGAATGGTAAGAAAGCGAAACAACCTACTTGCTGATAAGGACAACTGTTTTAATGGTCTAGCTAGGAGATTAAGCCAGCAACAGATTCCCCTAAGCCACAGCCTAATCCAGAGTGAGGCCCTAACTCTTGCCATTCTGTGAAGGCTGAGAGAGGTGAAGAAGCTGCAGAGGAAACTAGAGACTAGCAGGGGTTGGTCATGACATTTAAGGAAAAGGAGCATCTCCATGTTATAAAAGTGCAAGAAGCAGCAAATGCTGATTGGAAACTGCAGCAAGTTATGTAGAAGTTCAAGCTAAATTCCTTTAGAAATACGACTGCTCACTGACTATGCACCTGGTCACCCAAGAGCTTGGATGGAGATGTTCAAGGAGATGAATGATGTTTTTATGCCTGTGAACCCAATATCCATTCTGCAGCCCATGGGTCAAGGAGCCATTTTGACTTTTAAGTCTTATTTTTAAGAAATACATTTATAAGGCTGTAGTTGCCATAGTGATTCCTTTGATGGATCTGGGCAAAGTAAAGGGAGAACCATCTGGAAAGGATTCACCACTATAGAGGCCATTAAGAATGCGCATGAATCATGGGAAGATGTCCAAGTGTCAGCATTAACAGGAGTTTGGAAGAAGGTGATCGCAACCCTCATGGATGACTTTGAGGAATCCAAGACTTCAATGGTGGAAGTAACTACAGATGTGGTAGACAGAGCAAGAGAACTAGAACTAGAAGTGGATCCTGAAGATGGGACTGCATTGCCACAACCTCATGACAAAACTTGAAGTGATGAGAAGTTAATTCTTATGGATGACCAAAGAAAGTAGTTGTTTCCGTCTTGAGATGAAATCTGTTCCCGGTGAAGATGTTGTGAATGGCATTGACGTAATTACAAAAGATTTAGGCTATTTTGTGAATTTAGTTGATAAAGCAGCGGCAGGGCTTGGCGAGGATTGATTCCAGTTTTGCAAGAAGTTCCACTGTGGGTAAAATGCTCTCAGAGAGCAGGCATCACATGCTACAGAGAGATATCTAATGAAAGGACGAGCCGACCTCTGCTTCCACCCCAGCCTTCAGTAGCCACCACCCTGATCCATCAGCAGCCTCGACACTGAGGCAGGACCCTCCGAAAGACTGCGACTGGCGGAAGCTCAGATGACTCGTAGCATTTTTTAGCCGTGTGTTTTTACATTAAAGGTATGTGTTTTTTACATGTAATGCTATTGCACACTTGACAGACTGTGGTGTAGTTAGCGTAAACATAGCTTTTACCTGCACAGATTGGAAACCAAAAATTGGATGTAACTCACCTTATTGTGGTGACTTGCAGCCGAACCCACGGTATTTTTGAAGTGCGCCTACCTTTGGGAAGTTGTGACCATTATTTCTTTAATGGTCTTTAAAAAAGCTCTCTGTCCCTTTCTCACTTTATTTCCTTCTGGAAACCTCACATTGTGCTTATTGGTCTGTCTTATGGTATCTCGTAAGTCCCTTAGGCTTTCTTCTTTTTTTTAAATTTTATTTCTCTGACTTGGTAATGTCAAATGATCTGTTTTGCAAATGACATTGATTCTTCTGCTCGATCAAGTCTGCTGTTGATTCCCTCTAGTGAATTTTTTAGCTCAATTATTGCATTTTTATCTTCAGAATTATTTTTATAGCTTCCGTCTGTTAAATTCTCATTTTTGTCATGCACCATTTTCCTGATTGCATGTATTTGTTTTTCTGTGTTCTCTTGTATAGCACCAAGGTTGATGGTGATTATTTTGAAGTCATCGTCCAGTATTTCATAGATCTTTGTATTTTGGGGGTTGGTTCCTAGAGATTAATTTTTTTTCCTTTGGTTGGGCGATGTTTCTGTGTCTTCGCATGCCTTTTGTTGCCGTTGATTTGTACGTTTGAAAGAACTGCCACTTCTTTCGGATTTTAAGGACTTGCTTTGTAAGGGGAGGGCCCTTACCCATCCCCCCAGGTTAGGGATTACCCGGGCCTCTGGAACCCTTGGTGGCGACGCCTCCTTTCTGGGCTTGTGGTTTCCTTCCCCAATTAGAGAGCTTTGCCGATTGCTTTCCAGGAGCTTGCAGTCTCTTGCTCCCTCTGGCGTCTGTCTCTGGCACTGCAGGTTCTCTGGCGCGGCTTGCGGGGAGGGGTCGCCCGGTCCGCCCCGCCCCGCCCTCCCGGGCGCGCCGAGTCCAGGGGCGCTCCGAGGCAGGTGGGACACAAGTCAGCCCCTCGGGCGGCCCCCGAAGAGCCCGACGCCACACGCCCGTCCCCGCTCTCCCTTCTCCCAGCTGGGCAGCTGCCCGCTGGCCGTTTCTCCCCGGCGTGCCGGCTTCTGTCGGCCGCTGGGCTCCTGGTGCCCGCGCCGGCCCGGCGGGGGAGGCGGGAGCCAGGCGCCCGGGCGCCCGGAGGGCCGGAGGGTGGGACGCGCCTTTCGCTCCTCGGCCTCGGCCTAGGAGGAGCTCTGAGTTGGCCCGCTCCGGCCCACGGGCGGGGCTGGCTTGCGGGCCGCGGGGAAAGCGGCCTTGCGCCGCGCTGCGCTGCGGGGCGTGGCTTGCTCCGGCTTTCCTGGCTCCTCGCAAAGGCTGCCCCGAGCCGCGTGTTGCCGGGAAGTCGCTTCCAGGGACTCTCCGGGAAGTCTGGGCTAGCGCTGCCCTTGGCCTGCCACGTGCGGTCGGCCGCCCGTGTCATTGCCCCCGGGGGCGCCGTGCCTTTTCTCCTCTGGCGGCTTTTTTAAAGCTCGGCCTTGCGGAGAAGCGATTTATCGCCGAGAAGCTTTGTCCGCTGCACACGTGATGCGTCTGACCTCGCATTCAGCCAAGAAACCACACCTCAGTCGAGACGGAGAGCGTATCTGCTTCTGAAGAGACGTCTGTGGTCTCTGCAGCCCGTGCCCCTCTTCCGCCGTCCTCCGCGCAGGCGGCCGCAGACCCGGCTTTCGTCGGGGTGGGTTAGTTGACCTTGGTGCGCGTAGCCTCATCTTGTACGTGTGACTTTGTGACTGTTTTCTCTCCCTCTGCCTGTTGGTTGTGAGTTTCGTTCGTGTTGTTTTCTCCCTAGTTGTTGAGTAGCGTTCCTTTGCGTGGACCTACCACACAGATCGTTTATCCAGCGTTTTACTGATGAGTATTTGGGTTGTTTCTAATTTGAGGCCATTCAGGTCTTTAAGCGGACGGATGTTTTTGCTCTCCTGAATAAATTCCTATATAGAATGTTGGGCCCCCGTGGTAGTGTCCGGCTATTTTTAACAGTTGGCATTTTCTTGAGTCGTCTTTCGTAGTTGTTTTAAGATATCCTGGGCCAGGCACAGTGGCTCAAACCTGTAATCTCAGCACTTTGGGAGGCCAAGGCGAGAGGATTTCCTGAGTTCAGGGGTTGGAGACCAGCCTGGGCAGCTTGGTGAGACCTCCTCTCTACAATAAATCAAAAAATAAGCTGGGTGTGGTAGTGGTAGTGCACACCTTTAGTTCTAGCTACTTGGAAGGCTGAGGCAGAAGGATCACCTGAGCCCAGCAGGTCGAGGCTGCGGTGGCTGTGAGTGTGCCACTGCACTCCATCCTGGGCAACAGAGGGAGACTCCAACTCAAAAAAGGAAAAAAAGATATTTTGTATTTGAGTTTCAGCGGGTTGACTGTGATGTGCCTCTTTGGGGTTTTCCTTTTATATACCCTGCATGTACGTTGGACGTTTGGATCTTGTCTCACAGGTCACTGGGGCGCTGTTAAATTTGTTTTTCTGATCTTTCTTTCTTTCTTTTCTTTTTTTCTTTTTTGAGTAGGAGTCTCACTCTGTTGCCCAGGCTGGAGTGCAGTGGCACGCTCACAGCCACTGAAGCCTCAACCTACCGGACACAGGCGATCCTTCTGTCTCAGCCTTCCAAGGAGCTGGAACTACACATACCACCGCACCTGGCTAATTTTTTTATCTTATTGTAGAGATGAGGTCTCGCCAAGTTGCCTAGGCTGGTCTCGAACCCGTGGGCTCAGGCAGTCCTCTCACCTTGGCCTCCCAAAGTGCTGGGATTACAAGCGTGAGAACTACAATGCCTGGCCCTGGCCCTTTTCTTCTTTCTTATCTCCAGGTTGGATAATTTTTATTCATCTGTCTTCAAGCTCACTGACCCCTTTTTCTGCCATCTTCAATCTGCTGTTAAACCTGCCCAGCAACTTAGTTCATTGCAGATATTATATTTTACAAATCTAGCATTTCCATTTGGCTTTTATTTCTTTAGGTTGCGGGGATTTCTCCTTGGCTCATTCATTTTTGTCTCTCTTTTCCCTTAATTTTTTGACATTCATCCCTTCAAAAGGTGGGACTTAATCCCACTCCCCTTGATATGGATTGGATTTCATGATTTGCTTTTAAGGAATAGAATATGGCAGAAGTGATGCTGAGTGATTTCTGAGGCCAGATCATGAGAAGAATTCTGCCTGACTCTTTCTCACTCGGGTCCTTTGCTTTTGGGAAGGCCAGGTGCCATGTCCTGAGGACGTTTAGGCAGCCCTGGAGAGGCTCGAACCTCTTACAGGAAGGGACTGAAGCCTTTACCAGCAGCCAGCACGTCCTGCCAGTCCTGTGAGTGAGCTGAGCTGTCTTTGGATGACTGCCTGCCTGGCCTGTATATCGACTGCAGCTTCGTGAGAGACCCGTATTAGTCAGGAATCTACAGAGAAACAGAACCAATGGGGGGGGGGTGGTGGTGGTGTGTGTGTGTGTGTGTGTGTGTGTAGAGAGAAAGACAGAGACCCAGAGAGATATTTATATTAGGGAATTGGCTCACATGATTATGGAGACTGGGCTGGGCTTCCACATACGACCCTCAGCACGCCCAGTCTTGTCTGATCTCCGTTATCGAGGCTGACAGGTCACAGTGAGCTGACGGGCTGGAGAGCCAGGAGGAGCTCATCCTGAGAGTCATGTCCAAGGGCTGTCAGGCAGGAGACCCAGGAAGTGCTGATGTTGTCACTGAAGTCTGAAGCCTGTCGGCTGCAGGATTCTCGCTTCCTAGCTGAGGACAGCTTTCTGTTTTATGCAGCCCTTCCACTGATTGGATGAGGCCCACCCACACCAGGGAGGCTGTCTGCTTCGCTCAGAGTCCACCAATTTAAATGTTAATCTCTAAAGATGCCCTCACAGAAGCATTCAGAATAAGGTCTGAGCAGGTGTCTGGGCACAGCCAAGCTGATACATGAAATTAATCATCACAGACCCCAAGCTGCAGCTGTCTGGCTGAGCTGCTGTTCAATTTTTGATGCGTGGAGACGTTGAGGATAATAAGTTGTTGTATTAAGCCTCGAAGTTGTAGAATAATTTGTTATTCAGAAATAGATAATTAATATACTGTGCTATAGTGTTTTCTCAGCTAATTCCAGCATTTTATTCATCTGTTTCTGTCAGATGCTTTTCAATTACCTTGATTCTGGGTCACGTGTTTCTGCTTCTTTGCACGCCTGATAATTTTTATTGGACGTGCTTTGTTGTAGGGAGTCTGGGTTACGCTCTTTTCCTTTAAAAATGCTCTGGTAGTCACTCGGATTATGAGCAGAACCAGGAAAACCCATGTGACATTTCTTTACCAACACATGGAAACAGTCGCCAGTTACACATTATCTCATGTTACAGTCGCTTATCCCAGGAGGGCAAGTCCGGGGTCAGGTATTTTAGCATGGCTGGAAGTAGAAGTTTCACCTGTATGTTTTGAAACTGAATTTTTAGAACATATCCCTTGATTATTTCTGAGAGCAGGTCTCAAGACTGTATAACATAAGGATAGATTTTTAGCTCATAGATTTCATCTTATATGGTCTTTTCTGGCTCTTACTCGGTATTCTATTAATAATCTCATTACTTGGAAAAGAAAACTTTTCTGGGGCAACCCCTTCAGGTCCCCTTCCAGTGTGGGAGCGCCTCTGTCCTCTCCATAAATCCTGCTTTCTCACTTAAAAAAAGAAAAAGAAAACTTGTCTTTGTCTTAAAATAGTGCTTAGAGCCTAGGTGTGGTGGCTCAGTCTGTAATCCCAGCACTTTGGGAAACCGAGACAAGAGGAGTGCCGGAGGCCAGGGGGTTCGAGTCCAGCCTAGACAACTTGATGAGACCTTATCTCCACAATAAATCACAAAAACTGGCCGGGTGTGGTTGTCTGTGTCTGTAGTTCCAGCTACTTGGAAGCCTGAGGTGGAAGGATCGCCTAAGCCGGGCAGGTCCATGAGCATGCCACTGCACTCCAGCCTGGGCAACAAGAGTGAGACTCCAGCTCAAAAAACAAAACAAAAAAATGCTGCTGAGTTTACTGATTGAGCTCATAAAATAAGAAACTTATGGAAAGCAACCACAAAGTGATCAAACTCAGCCTGGAGCATGACTCTCCCAGAAGCAACCCCTCAGCTCCCAACTGTTACATCTCTCTCGTGAACGTTTGAGATTTGAAGGTTTTGTTCTCATTTCTGATTTCATATATTTCTTCCCTTTCTCCTCCCTTCTGTCATCATCCTTATTTTCTAAACAGAATTTGTCTGTGATATCTAGTGTATTTGAAAGTTTTGATCTTACTACCATATTATAGGGATTATGAATACAAATGCCAGTGGGAGAGAATAATATTTTTGCTACTTGTACTGTCACATCTTGTTCTTTGAACTTTAATTTGCCTATAGTCAGGAGAAAGATTATAATTAGAAAAGTAATTGATGACTGCAAGTTCCGGACTCCTGAGGAAAGCCTAGGTATCGGGGGAAAGACATACTTTAGGTTAGTGTGTAGGTGGGAGTGCCTTTGGGAACAAGAGAAGAAAACACGTGTGGCTGACGGAAGGACCTTCTTCGGAACTCAGGCTCTCTTATGAAGAGCTTGTCACAGTTCCAGTGTCCCTTGTGGCTGCTTCCCTTGCTCATCCTGGGTCTTTGCTCATCACCGTCCCTCCGACCATGGGACTTGAGAAATGCTGTCCCCTTCAGGGACCCCAAACTGATCATTAGAACCAGAACATCACTCTCACTTTTTCTTTTATCTCTGTTAATCCATCAGCAAGTATTTATTCGTCTCTTTGCTCTCTAAAGGACACGCGTTAGTGCTGTGGGAATATCAAGACAACGTTCAATCCTTGTCATCAGAGAACTTCTTTGGAAGGCGGACATGTGCTTCACCTAACTGCAGCGGGTGTGTGACAGGGATGTCTGCCCCGCTGTTTTGGAGTCAAGAGGGAGGAGCAGTGCGTTCTGGTGTGCTTCGAGTGACCTCACAGAGGAAGCTAAATCAGAACCGAATGTTCATAGAGAACACCAGAACAAAGCCACGGATGCTTGAAAATGAATAGATAGGTGCCGCTTGTGGCTGAGGCCTCTGGTGGGATGTAAGGGTCTGGAAGAGAGAGAGCATTGAAGACCATGGGGAGGCCAGGTGCCCACCATGCCTCATGCCCGTGATCCCAGCACTGAGGCGGGCAGGAGAGTTGCTTGAGCCCAGGAGTTTAAGACCAGCCTGGGCAACATAGTGAGATCTGAACTCTATGAAAAATTTTTTAAAAATGAGTTGGGCATGGTGGTACACACCTGTAGTCCCAGCTGCTTGGGAAACTGAGGCAGGAGGATCTTTGAAAAGAAATACTGGACAAAAATGAGAGACCCGAAAGAATCGTTCGGAAACTCAAGATAAAATTAATGGAAAGAAAAGAGCATATTAAAATAAAAACTTGAAGGATGTTTTAAGAGCAGAGCCAGCTGTGAATAAGACAGTTGTATTTGCGAATGGCAAGAAATGTAAGAATGAGAAGAAATACGTGAAACAAGAAAAGCTGCCCGCCATGCCTCTTCATAAATTTATGTAAAGAAACATGCATATTTCTTTAAGATTAGGAATTAGAAGTTGGGTTCGGTGGCTCAGCCTGTGATCCCGTGCTTTGGGAGGTGGAGGTGAGTGGATTGCCTGAGCCCACGGGGTTCATGACCCGCCTGGGCAACTTGGTGAGACCTCATCTCTACAATAAATCAAAAAATTAGCCAGGCGTGGTAGCACACGCCTGTAGTTCCAGCTACTTGGAAGGCTGAGGTGGAAGGATCGCCGGAGCCCAGCAGGTCGAGGCTGCGGTGGCCGGGAGTGGCCACTGCACTCTAGTCTGGGCGACAGAGTGAGACTCCAACTCAAAAAAAAAAAGAATTAGAATTTAGTGGCAAAGAAAGTCAGGGTATCACTTTCTCTTGCTGTTTAACCAACTACTCCAGACTTTAAAGGGGCAAAGCTGTCATATGATCTTGCTCACAATTGGATGGACACAGTGGAGGTGGCCTGTGTCTGCTCTAGGATGCTTGGAGTCACGGAAGGCGGCTGCACCGTTGGGGCCTGGAGTCCCCTGGAATGTCTTCACACATTGCTGGGGCCTCAGCTGGGCCTGTCTTTGGGAATGCCTGCGTGTCACCTGTGGCCATCCACGTGCCCTCGGAATAGCCTGATGTCATGGTGGGGGCTCGGTGCGCCAAGCGTGGTTCCCCCTGGCATTGCATTTTGGACCCGGCCTTGGGGGTCATGGAGTGCCCTCTGCCGTACTGTGGGCAGAGTATCCTCAAACACAGCTCAATTCAGAGGTGGGAGCCAGACCGCGCTGGTGGGGTCACAGTAGAGGCAGGTATGGAGGAGAAGGCTGTCACCCGCCTGGGTGGCGCAGTATGCCAAGTCAGCAGCAGACAGCATGGCTAGTATGGTGGCGCTCACGTCCCCCAGAAACCTCCTCTCCTGAGCCTCTGAGCTGTGGCAGCACCAGGGGCCAGCTGCTATGACCTTCCTCCAGCCCCTCATGTCACTGTATTTGCTGTTAGACCGACGCCTAAGCCCCAGCGCATGGCAGAGTCTTCTAAACGCTGAGTCAAAAGTCCTTCTGCTTACTGGTATGTTCTTTTTCCTGCGCGCTCCTCCGGCTGTGTCTGTTTGTTTGCCATGTTCTCTTGTCATTCCTGCTGACCACCGTTCCCCTTGGGGACACACAGGCTTCTTCCTGCCTCCACGCTGCCTGCCGTCTGTGGCCCTCACTCCCAGCTTTCTCTGTCCTCCTTTCTATTAGGTTGCATCGACCCTCTCAGTGACGTCATCACGTGCCTGTGGCCCCACGTGGCCTCCCTGCCCTGGCTTGTGTCACTCCGCTGGGTGTTTTCATCCATGTTATACTTTCCTAGATGTTGCTTGATAAAGGGAAACTGGGTTTTCTCCTGTCTCCCCATAGTCCTGTTTGTCGATTGACTGGTGGGGCGGGGAGAGCAGACATGTCTGGAGCGCTGCGATGAGCCAGACTTGACATGTATGAACTAAGCACTCTCGACAAGCTTTGGCAGATGCTGTTCTTGCCATTATCTTATAGATACAGAGTCCATGGCACCCAGAGGCGAAGTGCCCTGCCCAGTGCCACGGGCGGCCCGAGCGCACGCTCTGTGTCCCCGCACTGGACTCGCACACTCACGAGGGGTCATGTGGGAAATGTGTGATTCTCCTTCCAGGCTTATTTACCCTGAGAACGAGATCTCACCTTGTATCGCATCGGCAGGTCTTCGTTATTAACAACACTCTAGTCTCTAGTGAAATCTTTTCACAAGGTTATTAAATGTCATTAATTTTGTTTTAGAGAGCTGATAAATCTTCCTTAGAATATTCTAGCAAATCATGGACATAACCAGTCCTAAAAGTTAATTGCCTTCAACATCATAGTTACCAGGGAAACAGAGGCTGCGTCCTACTAAACCTCAGTGCCCGCAGATCCTGGCTTGCCAACAGGATTGTGCCCCAGGGCTTGTGTTAGGCTGGCCGTGCGGCTTCGTTTCTGTAGGAGAGTGCACATGTTGCATGGGCCCAGTGGCCTTCTAATAGCCGACCCCGAGGAGCCCAGGGGTGCTGGCTCCCTGCCACTCGCCTGCTGTGTGCAGCGATGCTCTCAGATGACACTGAAGCAGCAGCTTTTCCGTGGGCACAAGGAGCACGTCAGCCTCAGGGGGCAGCAGGGTGAGAGGCCCCTCCCACCCTCCCCCTCGCCT
>NW_007113112.1:213462-215126 GCF_000164805.1 Carlito syrichta
GTGTGTGTGTGTGTGTGTGTGTGTGTGTGTGTGTAACTCATGTACAGAGACATTTATTAAAGTGCTCCATTTATTCAGAATCAGCAAAGCAGGCAACCCATGGCCACCTCTGGGACGAGGCCTGGCGCATCCTCACTGCTCGCAGGCTCCTATCCTGCCTCCTGCTGGTCGTCCCCGTGACTCCTTTCACGGGAACTACTGCTTTTCCTTCCAGTTTTGTCTCCTAATAAATATTATATGTCCCGAAACAGTTCTCCCTCCCCTTAAACTTCACATGACTGACGTCACACTGGTCTGTTCATTGGCATCCTGCTGCTGCTTCTCCGTGTTTTGTAAGACCCATCCATGCTGCCACACACATGTGATAGGTTTCTGTGGCTGTGTGGTACTTCACGAGATTGGCTACTAGGACTGCCATGATAGATGCCGAAGACTTAAACAACAGAAATTCCTCTTCTCACGGTTCTGGAGGCTGCCATCCAAGATGAAGGTGTTTTGGGGCATTTTCATTCTGGGAACCCTGTCCAGGCTTGTAGATGGCCATCCTGTTCCAGGGTCTTCACGTGGTCTTCCCCTTAAGTATGTTCCTTACAACACCACTAGTCATATCAGATTAGAGCCCACCCATATGGACGCATTTCACCTTAATTACCTCTTTAAAGGCCCTATTTTCAGATACGGTCACATTCTGAAGTCCTGGGAATTAGTAGTTCTAAGAATTTTGAGGAACATATAACATCCACTATGTGATTGTATCACAACCCATCCATCGTATTACTTGATAGACATTTTGATTGCTTCCTGTTTTAGGCTATTATGGACAGTGCTACTGTGAGCATTAATACGTATAGATTGGGGATAATACCTGAGTTTTTTCGGCCAGGACAGAGCCTTCCATCCTTGGTAATAGTGTATGGTCGCAGCGTTACTAGGATGAATCCAATTCATTTTCCAAGTGGCTCCTCCAGTTCACATTCCATGTAGGAGAAGTTCTGTTGTTTCATATTTTTTTCCTTTTCTTTTTTAAGTTGGAGTCTCACTCCATCACCTAGGCTGGAGTGCAGTGCCACGCTCATGGTCACCCCAGTGTTGACCTGCTGGGCTCCAGCGATCCTTCCACCTCAGCCTTCCAAGTGGCCGGAACTACAGGTGCACGCTACCACACCTGGTTAACTTTTAATTTTTATTGTAGAGACAAGGTCTCACCAAGTAGCCCGGGCTGGTCTCCAGTCTGCAGACTCAGGGGGTCCACTCGCCTTGGCCTCCCACAGTGCTGGGATGACAGGCTGAGCCACCGAACCCGGCCTTGTTTCACATTTTCTAACACCTGGTATTGCTAGACTTTTGCCTGTATACCAGTCTGCAGGTGTGCGGTGCCGGCTCACTGTGGTTTAAGTGGCATTCCCTTTAAAGAATTGGAACATCTTTATTTTTTTGCCCACTTGGATTTTGTGATATATCTGTTCAAATCTTTTACCCGTTTTTTTTGGTTGGACAGTTCTATATTTTCTTGCCGATTTGTAGAATTCTTTAAATACCCTGGATGCAAGCCTTTTGTTACTAACATGTCTTATAAACATCTTCTCAAACTCTGTAGCTTGTCTGTTTGCACTGTACTTACAGTGTCTGGATGAACAGTGTTCCTAATTTTTTTTTTTTTTTTT
>NW_007113112.1:216225-216741 GCF_000164805.1 Carlito syrichta
AGCGGCCATTGCACTCCCGTCTGGGTGACAGAGTGAGACTCCAACTCAAAAAAAAAAAAATTTTATGTTTTCTTTTGTATACATAAAAAAAAATTTTATGTATACTTTTCTGAGGTCTTTCAGATACCTTTCTGTATCATCTTATGAAATAACTTATGCCTTTGCGTTTTGTATTTAGATGTGATATACACCTGGCCCTGATTTTTGTGTATGGTGTGAGGTAGGACCAGATCGCATCTTTTCCCTGGGGTTAGTCAGCTGTCCTTGATCATGAACCGAAAGTCTGACCCACCTCTGTCATAATATAGATGCCCATTGTATGAACTTTGATCTGTTTCTAGGCACCCTGTTTCATATCATTAATCCATTTGTCTGTCTCCATAAGAGTGTCACCCTGATTCAAATCCTTCTGTTTTGTCATACGTTTAAAATCTGATCGAGCAGTTTCTTTTACCTTGCTCATCCGCCTTATCAGGTCCTGATCTGTTAGGGAATTCTTTTTTTTTTTTTTTTTTT
>NW_007113113.1:0-1109 GCF_000164805.1 Carlito syrichta
CCCGGCCCAGGACTCTCCATCCTGACGGCCTGGACTCCTGGCCCTGCCCAGGTGAGCTCCTGGGATCCCCTGTGCTCCCGCAGTCCACGGCCCCTGCTGGCGTGAATGCTGGAGCCCCTAGCTGGGCTCGCAGACAGCACGGACCCTGCAGGCACAGCCTGGTCCAGGCGGCTCGGGAACTCACAGAGACGTGGGCTCCCTGGCCACCACCCTCCCCCGGCTGGACTTGGTGGCTGCGCGGGCACCAGGCGGCGAGTGTCTCCTGGCTCGGCCGACCCGGGGCTGCAGCCGGCCCCGGTTCAGAGCCAAAGCAAAGCAAACGTGTCTGAGTGGGTGCGGCCCCTGCGGACTCAGAAGGGGGACCCAAGACAAGAGTCAGAAGCAGCCGGACAGATCCAGCGCCGCGACGCACACCAGGAGTCACATCGCTGCACGGATGTTGTGTGCATCTACCACGACACAAGATACTTTGTTTCCTCAGGTCACCCAGAACCTCAAGACCAGGAACTCAAAGACCCCGGGCCACAGCCCTAAAGCGGGTCAGAAGGAGAAACGGGGCCCTGCCCAGCCGTCCAGGGGCCACCCTGGCCAGTCAGCTCCTCTAACCAGGCTTTGCCCAGGTTACCCGTGGCCTAACGCGCACCCTGGGGAGCGTGTCATCAGAGCCAGGACTCGCCGCGACACCACACGTCCACGTAGCAAACACGCACTCGCACTCCCAACCCCACCCTCACAGACACAGATAAACAGATATGACTGGGCTCAGTGGCTCATGCCTGTCACCCCAGCACGTGAGGACGCCGAGGCAGGAGGATCGCTCGAGGCCAGGCGTTCAAGGGCAGGCTGGGCCACGCAGTGAGACCTCCTCCCTACAGAAAAGCAAAAATAAATCAGCCGGGCGTGGTGGCACACACCTGCAGCCCCGGCAGCTCGGGAGGCTGAGGTGGGAGGATGGCCCGAGCCCAGGGATTCGAGGCTGCCGTGAGCCGTGCTCATGCCACTGCACTCCCTCGCCGGCAAGAGACCTCGACTCACAGATGGAAAGATGGGTGATGGGCAGCAAGACCGCTTGGCCCGCCCTCCTTTTTGCCCTCCTGCCTCTCTGCTTC
>NW_007113113.1:1973-20217 GCF_000164805.1 Carlito syrichta
CCCAGGGTCCCCGCCGGCCCAGGGGACAGAGGATCCTGGTCCTGCCTCCAGGCCTGAGAGGGGGCCCCTGTGAGCATCAAGTGGCCAGACTCGGGCTGAGACACGCTGGGCGGGCGTCAAAGCGCCCACTGAGGAAGGGGCTGGGGCAGGGAAGGGCTACACGCCACTGGCCCGTGTGGCTCCTTGGCAGCGGCTGCCACGCCCTGGTGTCCTTGGGGAAAAAGGCTCCAGGCACTGTGGGGGCTCTCCTCTGGGGATGCGGCCTGCTGGGCTCTGGCTGTCTCTCCGCTGCGTGTCTCGCTGAGATGCCGACTGCCCTGAGTGGAGGCAACGAGAATGCCAGCCCCCCAGCCTGCTGCTCTCGGGCAGCCTCCGTCCTCCACGCCGGCCACTCCCAGCCCGTCCTGCAGCCAGCCCTTCCCTCGGAGCCTGGCCTCTCCGGGCCATGCTGGTGTATCCGCTGCTAACCCGCGAGGCCTGTCCCCTGGCAACAAAACCCGGCGCCTGTCCTTCTCGCGGGGCAACCAGGGTGGCTCTGGGGACCCCACGGAGCCCTGTGGCCGAGAGCCGGGGACCCCAGGATGGGAGGGCGGAGCCTCAGGTCCCGAGGGTGTGGCCGCACGGACGCCGTCCTCTGCTCTTCCACACAGTGTTCCTCTCGGCCTCGAGCGCCCACGCCGTCCTGGCGAGGGGGCGGCGTGCGGGCACCTTCCTGCTGGAGGAGCTCTTCCAGGGAAACCTGGAGAAGGAGTGCTTCGAGGAAGTCTGCGTCTACGAGGAAGCCAGAGAAGTGTTTGAAGACGGAGCAGCCACGGTGTGCCCCCTGCCCTCCTCTCCCCCCGCCCTCGCCTGTCCCTTCCAGTCCCTCCCACTCCCGCTGCCGAGAGCCTGTGATTCTCAGAGACTGAGCTTAGTCGCTGGCCCAGGACACAGGCGGTGGCTCACACCTGTCATCCTAGCCCTCTGGGAGGCCAGGGCAGGAGAATCTCTTGAGGCCAGGAGCTCAAGACCAGCCTGGGCCACATAGCCAGACTTTGTCTCTACAAAAAATTTAAAAATCAGCTGAGCATGGTGGCATGCACCTGTAGTCTCAGCTCCTTGGGAGACTGAGGCAGAAGGATCCCTTGAGCCCAGGAGGTCAAGGCTGCAGTGAGCCGTGATCATGCCACTGTACTCCGGCCTGGGTGACAGAGTGATACCCTGTCCCAAAATAATAATGATTGACCTATTTGCTTGCCAGGAGAGTGACACAACCTTCATTTTACAAATGGAAAACAGGCTTAGAGAGGCGACTTAACGCTCCCTTGGCCACTGCTAGCAAGCGGGCCCAGGCTGCCAGTTCAGACCCGCTCCGGCGCTGTCTTCAGGTCAGGCAAACTCAGCACGTGGACTACATTAGCAGGCACACGCAGACCAGATCGCCCATCAAACATGGACGAGACCACCAGTCACACACGGGCTGGATCACCTGTCACACACAGATGAGACCCTCTGTCACACACGGACTAGATTGCCCATCACACCGCACCTGACTGTCGTGACTCTGAGAGAATCTAGCACTTTATTGGAGACTTAGTTGTTTCCATAAGTCAAAAAAATGTTTAAACATAAAAGGCCCCCTAGAGTGGATACACAGCGAGGAAATCTCACACAATCCCCACGTTGGGTTTTGATCTTTTCATCCACGCAGGTACAGGTCTAGCCCAAATAACCTGGTAGGAATTTGCCACTTTGAACCACTCATACATGTATCAGAAGAGAGAGAGGCAAGTCAGAACCTGAGTTGAAGCCTGTGGGTGAAGGTCTGTGTGTAATTATTTCAGAATTGTGGCATATTGAGTAAAGACTTTCCAATCTGACATATACATGTAGTCATAATTAAGGGCGGTTCAGAAGAAAGTATTGACCCGAGCCTCTAGTATATCTTTAAAAGGTTTTTTAAAATTGTAGTTTCCTGAGTGCTCACATTTGAGAGAACTCTTCTGAAATAGACCATCTTTAATGCAACTAACAGAAAAAAGAAAAGCCGGGCACGGCGGCTCAGCCTGTCATCCCAGCACTTTGGGAGGCCAAGGTGGGAGGATCGCTTGAGCCCAGGAGTCTGACACCAGCCTAGGCAATAGAGTGAGACCTCATCTCTACAAAAAATTAATTTTTTAAAAATAAAAGATAACTTAGGCCGGGCACATTGGCTCAGCCTGTCATCCCAGCACTTTGGGTGGCCAAGGCGGGAGGATGGCCTGAGCCCAGGGGCTCGAGACCAGCCTGGGCAACTTGGTGAGACTTTGTCTCTACAATAAATCACAAAAACTACCCAGGTGTGGTGGTGTGTGCCTGTAATTCCAGCTACTTGGAAACCTGAGGCAGAAGGACCGTCTAAGCACAGTGGGTCGAGGCTGTGGTGGCCGTGAGCATGCCCCTGCACTCCAGCCTGGGCGACAAGAGTGAGATTCCAACTCAAAAAAAAAACATAAGGCATGAGAGAAGAGTACAAACACTTTCAAAGAATTGTGTCCTAAATGTCCTGCTCAAGAGAAATTCCAGCACTTAATTTACCACTTGTGACACCGTTTAGCTTGTTTGATGTTCAAGTGTGCTCTTGGGAGATGCCATTTCTTACACTTTTTTTCTAGGCTTTTAATTGGGATCATTCTTCTCATTTTAGACCCTCCCACCCAAACTAACAGCCCCACCCCCACACATAACACCTTTAAAATTCTAATCTTCTCTTTTAAAGAAAAGGTGATGTGACTCCCATCTCCATCGCGTGGTCCGGTGAGGGTGGCTGTGGCGCTGCCCGGGAGGGCGGGTGACGGGGGCTGTGGACGGCAGTGCCGCGTCTGACTGTCCGCCTTCCTCACATAGTCGTAGCAAACCCAAGTTGAAGAGGCTGTCTCACTTGTGCATCAGCTAACACACACGTGACATAAACACAGACTCTTAAGGAGACACAGAAGTTTCACATCCTTCCTTCCAACCAGTCTTCTCCTGTTAGAAGTCAACATTCTCTCGTCTTCGAGTCCGTCTACAGGAGAGAACAGAGAGAGTCGAGCGCCCCGTTGGTAACATTTCTGCATTTTGACTCCGCAGGAGGGATTCTGGCAGGTGTATGGGGGTGAGTGCCTTCCTTCTCCTCGGGGCACTGTCTCCGCTGCTTTCTCCTCGCGATGAGGCTGGGGCGTGGGCTGAGGGCGGTTGGTGACGTGAGGCCAGTGGGCTTGGGCCTCTGGCTCCGGGCCCAGCACATCTCTCCCAGGACGGGTGGGGCCTGGATTCTCCCCGGGGCTCTGGACCACGGGACACACCGTGGATGCAGGCGTGCCAGGCACGTGGGGGGCCGGGCCAGGGGCAAGAGGGCCCCACCCAGGGCAGCTCCTTTTGCCTGCCTGGCCGGGAGCCCCTGGGAAGGTGCCTGCTGCAGGAAGGGCATCTTGACCTTGGAAAGCGACCGGGCTGGCGACTGCTGGACAGGTGTTCCTGTGGGGGTGACTACAGGAGGGATGGGACAGAAGTGACGCAGATTCAGGACCAAGGGGGGATGACAACAGCCCAAGGACCTTCCTGCCATGAATAAGGAACAAGCTGCAGCCTCCGCCGGCCAGGCCCCAGGACTGGGGAATGAGGACGGGCCCAGAGTGCAGAGGGAGGCAGAGGCTGGGGGGGACGGGCCAGGGTGCGAAAGAGACAGAGCCTGGGGGTGATTCGGCCCAGGGCACCTGGCACCAAAGGGCAGGCCCAGGGCCGGGCGTGGCAGGGGCGTCCCCGTCACCGGCCCGTCCCCTGGCAGGCGGCTCCCCGTGCGTGTCCCAGCCCTGCCTCCACAACGGGTCGTGCCAGGACCACATCCGCGGCTTCACCTGCACCTGCAGCCCCGGCTACGAGGGCAGGACTTGTGCCCTGGGTGAGCCCTGCCCTGCCCCACCCCATCCCCCGGGCCCAGGCCGGGCCTGCCCACCTGCTCAGGCTCCCCCAGGCGGGGCCCGCCTGGGCATGCGCGTGAAGACCCCTTGGGGCTCGCCCCTCCTCCAGAAGTGACGCCCGAGCGTGCTGCCCTATGAACGGCCCTCCCGCCCCTGTCACCCTGTCTTTTCCACGGCCCCTTGGGGACCCCTTCCCCTCCCCACCCGCCCCCGCCTCAGCCGTTCACCCTCTGCTCTCAAGCTGGGCACACTCGGGCGCCTTCAGGGCCGGGTGCCCAGTGGGAGACACACAGACGCAATGCTGAGCATGGAGACAGGCCTCCCTCAACGCTGGTGAAGTGTCCTGGTTCCTGTTATTTGCCGGCAGCCGCCGAGGCTGGTGCCCTTGACCCCTCGAAGCCTCTGGGCAGCAGCACGGAGTCCATCTTTCTGGGGACAGCATCCCTGTGGCCCAGGCCTCTCCTCCGAAGTCCAGATTTCCGCTCCATCCGCCTCAGTGACGGCCCAGGGGCCGCCCCAGACTGAACACGCAAAGGGGGGCTCTGGCCGGCCCCCACGTCCCCTTCCAAATCTTCTGCCTTTCCGTGGAAAGCCTCCCCAGCCACACTGACCACCCTTTCCCACACTCCCCCAAGAAGCAGTTCGAGGGCGCAGCCCCTGCCGGGGGAGGCCAGAGAGAGAGCCAGAGAGAGAGGATGCGCTTGGAGCAGCCAGGTGGAAACATGTCCTGGGCACAAGTGGCGGTGTCGCCACTCACAGACCTTGCCTTCACGCATGTCCTAGCACGTGGAGCGTGGAAGGGCTCGCACCCAGGATCGGAGAGCCAGAGCCCGTTGAGGAGGGTGGCGTGACGATCCACGCCGGCATTTCGGGGCTTTCCTTTTCTCCTTTCCAGCTAAGAATGAATGTCACCCAGAGCGGACGGACGGGTGCCAACACTTCTGCCTCCCGGGACAGGAGTCATACACGTGCAGCTGTGCACAGGGCCACCGGCTGGACAAGGACCGTCGAGGCTGCGTCCCCCACGGTGAGCGCCCGTGGGCCTCGCTCCTGCCCTGTCCCCCCTCCCCCCTCCCTCCAAGTCACCCAGGAAGGTTCGGGATGAGCACGCGAGGGCCACCGTGACTCTCCCCGGTCCCGGCCTCCCCCGGGGCAGTGGCAGCGCCAGAAAGCACCACGAGGCACCCGGCCTGCCCACCACCCTGAGAGCGCGAGCCTTGAGCCCAGGAGCTGTGGGGAGTCCATATTTTAAAACCTGTAGTTACATGACTTTCAGAGCAGTTTGTCGTGCGGTGGTGGGAATCCAACTGTGTTCAGCTGGCGTGAGAACCTGACCCCGCGACGGTCTCTTCTTGCGTTGTGCAATGCAGACCCGTGCGCCTGTGGGGTCCTGCCTGTCCAGCGCGCCCCCGCCCCGGGGAGGAGTGAGCAGAGCCCACCTGAGCTCCCATGGCAGGTAACTGGCTTTCCCCGTGGGCTCAGGGAGCTGCGTGAGTGGCACCTGCCCGGGTAGATCCCTAAAGCAGCCTTGTCTGACAGGAATGAGATGCCAGCCACGTGACACTTCAAACCAGGCAGCAGTGAGGGCATTTAGGTAAAAGTAAGCGAAACTGACCTTGATGCTATAGTGAACCCAACACATACATATTTTTTTGAGTTGGAGTCTCACCCCGTCACCCGGGCTGGAGTGCAGCGGCATGCTCATGGCCACTGCAGCCTCGACCTGCTGGGCCCCGGCGATCTTTCTGCCTCCGCCTTCCAAACAGCTGAAACTCCAGGCGCATGCTACCACACCCGGCGAAATTTTTATGTTCTATTTATTTATTTTTTGAGTTGGATTCTCACTCCATTGCCCAGGCTAGAGTGCAGTGGCATGCTCATGGCCACCCCAGCGTCGACCTATTGGGCTCCGGCAATCCTTCCACCTCAGCCTTCCAAGTAGCCGGAGCTGCAGGCCCACGCTACCATGCCCGGCTAATTTTTTTTGATTTATTGTAGAGATGAGGTCTCACCAAGTTGCCTGGGCTGGTCTAGAACCCGCGACTCAGACCTCCCAAAGTGCTGGGATGACAGGCTAAGCCACTGAGCCCGGCCAACCTAATATATTTAAATACAGTAGGGCCCCTACATATGAGCCTTCAAGTCACACTTTGAGGATGTCCAGCTGCATCTTCACGTATGCTTTCTCTCCACCGGGTATTGGCATCACCTGTTAAGGACACACAGAACTGCAGAGCCGATTGAGCTCGCCGGGCCCTGGGCTGACTTTGCTGGACTTGGAACAAGTCGGGCTCACGAACGCTCTCACAGTGGAGCTCATTCCATGATCACTTCTGCGTGTAATGCAGACTACTTACTGGGCTCCTTCCCTCTCGCCTCCATGCTAAGCCACTGAAGTCCGTGGCCGCTCTCCCTGGTGGCCACCTGGGGGACACGCCCTGAGGTTCCTGGTGTGAGAGGCTTGGCTTCCCCCATTCTCGCAGGACGGCTCCGCCCGGCACAGTCCATGGTGGAGGATGGGGAGGACAGGGTGGTGCCTGGTGACCTGCCACGGCCCAGGAGGGAGACGGGCAGACCACAGGGCAGGGAGGCTGGGCTGCAGGGAGGTGAGAAGGTCAGGCAGAGGTGGCACGCCGGCTGCCACTTGCAGATTTTGCTTCCTCTCCCACGTCCTCTCCTCTCTGGGGCTGCAGGACTATTCCTCCCGGCATGAGCCTGTGAGGGCACGGAGGGCCGGTGCTGGGTGGCCGGGGTGCGGGGGGCCCCCACAGAGGGTAAACGATCTGGCTCAGTCGTCACCCACAGGAAGACGCGGCCGCTCCGTCCGCAGGGTGACCAGCATGGGTGAGGCACAGAGCCGTGGCCCGGCAAGCATGCTCTGAGCACCAGTCAGGCATGCGTGGAGACACAGGTCATCGAGGCCAGCAAGCTGAACACAGTTAGATTCCCAATACTGCACTACAAATTGCTCTGAATGCATGTAATTACAGTTTTTAAAACATGTCACTGCGACAGGGTCTCTCTATGTTTCAGGTTAGTCTTAAACCCTTGACCTCAAGGAAGCCTCCTGCCTTGGCCTCCCAAAGTGCTGGCTGATTTAACTGAATTAACTTACAAAATTTTCCAAAAACAAACTTCAAAAAAGAGAGTAGCTAAGGGACCAAGCAAAACGCAAGAGTTGAAAATTATCTTTAGAACTTGCTTCTTACACTATAAGGTAAAAAACCACCCTGCAGGCGCCAATGCATTTGACCACACGTCTAACGGAACGGTGGCGCAAATGCCGATTTCCCAGACTCGGCCTGAGCCCCCCCCCAGCCACAGTGAGAAGCGAGGGTCCGGCTCTTGACTCACAGCAGCTGCTCCTAAGGGGCAATCGCGAGCGGCCACACACAGGAGGCCCAGATATTGGCTACAGGGAGTTTCAGAAACTTTTATACTCTGCTCAGCGTCTTCTGCTTTACTGGCCTCTGAGAATTCTAACAATTATGTCCAGAGCCGGTCCCTTACACGCGGCCTCATTCAATCCTCCAGACACCTCTCACTTCTCCACTTTCTGTCCCTGGTGATAGTTTTGCTCTGAAATCTCCCTCTTCTGCCTTGCTGTAGACACAGGGCTTATCTTTTTCTAATCTTCTACCTTTAACCTGTCTGCGTTTTTATATTTAAGGCGCATGTTCCTTTTTTTGAATTGGAGTCTCACTCTGTTGCCCAGGCTGGAGTACAGTGGCACGCTGCTCACGGCCACTGCAGCCGGACTCAGGCGATCCTTCCGCCTCAGCCTTCCAAATAGCGGAACTACAGGTGCGTGCTACCATGCCTGGATTATTTTGTGATGTATTGTAGAGACGAGGTCTCACCAAGTTGCCCAGGCTGGTCTTGAACCCCAGGCTCAGGCAATCCTCTCACCTCGGCCTCCCAAAGTGCTGGGATGATCGGCTAAGTCCCCGAGTCCTGCCTTTTTTAAAATTTATTGGAGAGACGAGGTCTTGCCAAGTTGCCCAGGCTGGTCTCGAACCCCCGGGCTCAGGCCATCCTCTCGCCTCGGCCTCCCAACGTGCTGGGATGACAGGCTGAGCCTTGGCGTCTGACCAAGGTGCAGTTCTATAGGCAGAATGAAACTGGCTTGCATTTTTAGCCAATCTGACAAACCCCTGCCTCTTAACTGGGGCACTCAGACCGCTCTGCAAGTGCTTGCGCCTGTTGCTACAGTGAGGTTAATCCACCCCTTCGCCATTTTCCATTTTTCTCATCTTTTCTTTCTCCCTCTTTCGGTCTTCTGCGGATTGAGTGTGCCATGACTCCACCTTGTCTCCTCCGTGGGATTATGGCCTCTGGCCTTTGGCCCTGCTGGGTGGCTGCTTCCCAGCGTGGATGCATCGTCGGCTGGCACGTTGGCTCCCTCCGGCCAAGCTCGCCGCTATGAGGCTGCCCACGCTGCTATAGCCACCACGCCCGCAGCCCTCCCAACCTCATGCTGCTTTCGTCATGTGTTCCTTCCGTAGATGCCACCAATGCCACTCTCTACTTTTATTATTTTTGCTTAAACGATATCTTAGAAAAAGAGTCACCCGGATCCTGGACACAGCAATCCGCTGAACGGGGGCGGCTCCCTCCTTAGCCCTCGCTCTGCTGTGGGACCCAGGCCCCGCTGGGGCCATCGCCTTCCGCCATGTTCCTTCTCTGTCGCCTGTGCTGAGGTTCTGGGAAGAAGTCCTTGGTGCCTGTCCACCTGGAGCAGCGCTGAAAGATGCTTTATCTGGGTACAGACCCAGGCTGGCGGCCTCGCCTCTCAGCACACGGCCATGAACCACAGCCTCCGGCCCCCTTGTTCCACACGCGGGCCCTGTCGCCCTGCGTGTTGCTCCACACACGTCCGCCTTCCCTGAGACTTTCCCTTTATTGCTGGCTTTGGGGAGCTGAAGGTCACTGCCTCTTGCTGTTGTTTCCCTCATGTCTCTGATGCCTCAGGCTTGCTGAGATTCCTGAATCTGTGGGTTTAAAGTTTTTCCATCACACTGGGAGAAATTCTGGCCATTATTTCTTCACATTCTTTTTTCTCTCCTCTCCTTTGGGGACTGCAATTAATGTACCTGAGGCTGTTTGAAATTCCACAGTTCAGAAGTGATCTGTTCACTTTTTTAAAAAATCTCCCTTCTCTGTGTTTTAATTTGGTTATTTTCTGTTGCTGTGCCTTCAAGATCTCTAATAAAAGTAGAGAGTGGCATTGGTGGCATCTTTTCTTTTCTTTTGCAGTGCCTCTAATCTACCACCAATGCTTTCCAGTGAATTTTCAACCTCACTCATTGTAATTGGCATCCAAAAGTTTAATTTGGGTCTTTAAAAAAAGTCTTGTCTGTATTTAACTTTCTGAATATTTGGAATCTAGTTATAATCGCTGTTTTATTCCTTGTCTGCTGACATGACGTCCGTCCTGAGTCCGTGTCGTGGGTTTTTCTTCCCTCCTGTTCCTCGTGTGTCTGGTGATCTCTGGCGGACAGCCAGGCGTGAGGACTCTATCTCGATAATCAGGTGCCAGGCAGTCTGTGCTCCATACACGTGTCTGCGTGTTGCTCTGGGACACAGTTGAGGCCCCTGGAGATGGTGTGGTCCTCTGGCCTACGGCCTTGGTGGTTGCTCGGCAGAACCAAAACGGTGCTCGGTGGAGCGAGGCTATTCCCTGCCCGAAGCCAGGCCCTCTCGGCCCGCCCCTCCCAGTGCCCCATTCGATTTTTTAAGTCAGCGGCAGGAACAGGCGCCGTCCCCAGCCAGGCACATGCCCAGCGCGGCTCCTCTGGCCCGGCTGGGTGGCTCCTTCCCCAGACGTGGCGTGCATGTGTCATCGCTGCTCTGCTGGAAACCGCGGCTCTCCAGTGCCCTCCCCCAAGGCCTCCCCGCTCCAGGACTCTGTTCCACCAACTCTGGCCACTGTGGCCTCCCTAGGCCCCCAGGACTCTCTTCCACTCAGGGAGTCTGCAGGGCTCCCCAAGGCTTCCGTCCTGCCCGTGGAAACTTGGTGTTACACGCTCTGAAAACATCTGTTCATAACCTGTCTATCTTCTTGTTGTTGCCAGTGGAAGGGTAAATCGGACCACTCGCTACCTCGCCTTGGCTGAAAGGGGCTCAGCCTCGCTTTACACCTGAGCAAACAGAAGCTCCGACTACCTATGTTCTGCTCAAGGTCTTGCGGCCACCGGAGTGGTGGCGAGGGTCCCAGCGCTGGCGCCCGTGTCCCTGACCACCAGACTCTCTGGCCTCCTGGTCCTGCAAATTGCCACCAGCCATTTATTGTCTGTTCTGGTTTTGAAAGGTGAAACTGACAAATTCCGAAGGAGAAGACTTCTGTGGCGGGGTCATAATACAGGAAAATTTTGTGCTGACAACGGCCAGATGTTCACTATTACACCGCAATATTAGAGTGAAAACAAGTAAGTATGCTATCATGAATTTTTTAAAGAGCACAGAGGAAATGTAACTAATCTATGTGGGAATGAAATGAAAACTTTGAAACTGGGATTTTTATTTCTAAGGCAACATAGAACTGAGCCTAGCTCTAAGGCTGAGATGCTCATAGGATCGGAGCACACATGTCAGCTGCTAGCCGGGGTCTGGGCGCAGCACAGACGAGTGCGCACCACTCTCGGCAAAGGAGGAGGTTGCAGCCTGGGAAGGCGTGGCTTCACTGACCCGAAATAAGCCGTCATGGCACCAGAGATGGGCTCAAGCCCCGCCACGCCGGGCTGTGGCTGTGACGGCAGCCTCCTCACCCGACGTCCCCGTGCCCATTTCTCCATGTGTACAGATGAGGCGGGGGTTTCCGTCCCACCAGGAGGATCCGAAGGGCCTTGACACACACACACACTCGCCCTCCATCCCTAACCGACAAACGGCCCGACGCTGGTCAACGCTGGGCCACGGCCGCCCCCGCCTCCGACGGGCCTGGGGGGGTCCTGCTTTCCCAGCATCCCCAGCCCCGCTGAGTTCCCAGCAAGAGAACCAGCTTCGACTGTCTTAGGGGACTGTGCGAGGCAGGCCGTGGCTGTGAGCTGATGGCGCGTCCTGTGACTGGCCTTCCAGCCCGCAGATGGGCGCGGGGTGACGGTGGGGCGAGGAGCCCAGCATGTGCTGTGGGGCCGGCCTCCGCCTCGCCCCGTGACTCGGAAGTCCGTCTCTGCTTGGCTAGATTTTAAAGAGCTGGTGACTGACTGTCCATGGTTTCAGGTTTTAACAGAACCAGTGAGGACCCACGGGCCATCGGCGTCAAGCGCGTGCACGTGCACCTGTGGTATGACCAAGAGACAGGGGACAACGACGTGGCACTGCTGGAGCTGGCGGGGCCCGTCCCCTGCCCGGGTGCAGGGGCCCCTGTGTGCACCCCCGAGACGGACTTCGCTGAACACGTGCTCGTCCCGCGAACAGGCGGCCTCCTCAGCGGCTGGGTCACAGGCGGCGCCCGCCTGGGCACCTCTCTGGCCACACTGCCTGTCACACACGTGGACGGCGCGGAGTGTGGACAGGTCCTCAACATGACCGTCACCACTAGGATGTCCTGTGAGAGGGGGGCCATGGCAGCCGGGCACTGGGCAGAGGGCAGCGTGGTGACCAGGCAGCACGGGGGCACCTGGTTCCTCACGGGGGTTGTGGGCTCGCAGCCGGCAGGAGGCAGGACTGCCACGTTCCTTGTCACCAAGCTCTCGAGGTACTCCCTGTGGCTTAGGCGGGTCCTGAAGTAGCCGGAGCCCAGCCAGCCGGAGGGGACCGGACCCCGGTGGGATTCCAGGCCTCCATGGCCACCGTGGGGGTGTCAGAACGTCAGATAGTTAAAGCTGTCATGGCACAGAGCAACCGGCCACCCCAGAACGCCAGTTCCCGCTCACTAGGTGTTACTGAGGGCTGCGATAGTTCCTGAGCCAGAACTTTGTCGAAACAGAGACCTCAGAGAAAAATGGCACATTACACAATAAAATGCTCTGCCAGTCGTGAGGCTGCCCGATGTCCTAAGCTGTCTCCTCTTCCACGTCCGGTGCCTTGTCTGGCAACACCTGTCTGTGCACACGGGCACGGCTGGCTGCAGAAGCTTCGAGGCGGCGCTGGGGTGACCTGCTCTGATTCAGCGATCGCAGGTGTGAGCGGGGCGGCTGCTCAGTGTGGAAGAAGCCAGAGGAGGGGTGACATCGCAGAGGCGTTAAGTCAGGAAGCAGGGGGCTGAGGACGCAGAGTGTGAGGGGTCTCCCCCTCAGCCTCCCAGGTGCCGGACTACAGGTATGCGCCACCACGCCTGGTTAGCTTTTTTTTTGGTAGAGACAAGGTCTCATATGTTGCCCTGGCTGATCTCAAACTCCTGGACCCAAGAGGTCCTCCCGCTCAGCCTCCCAAAGTGCTGGGATGACAGGTGTGAGTCGCTGCAGCCAGCTGTAACTCAGACTTTTAAGCCTTTTTATTCTCCAGCAAGTCTTTCACTTATTCTTTAACCCCAGAATTTTAACTTTTTTTTTTTCCAACCTGCTGATGAATTGGCCGGTTCTCTGTAAGGACCCTGGCAAAAATTAATATCCTAATTTAAGACAAGTTAACAGGGAGGGCAGTGACATGGCCAGGGCGAATTTTAAAGTCTTGGTGACATCTAGTTGTATCACTTTCGTAAGGTAATGAGGCTGCCGCCCTAAAGACCCACCGAAGATCTGAAAACCAGCAAGGGAGCACGACAGGCTTTAGGTGGATGCTGCCGCAGGAATGTCTGCAGTTTTGCTGACAGCATTTGAATGGCAGCTTTGGTTTGCTAGAATCATTTCCAACGCAGCCCAGGCAGAGGGGGAGCATGTGAGGGACCCGCTGGGGAACGGTGAAATCGATCAACAAGCGCAGCCAGAGGGGCCTGAACCTAAACGGTCAGCAAAGATGCAGGGACCTGGGGAAGCTGACACGACTAGCTGGCATCAAATGGATGACTGGAACCACGACTAGCTGGCATCAAATGGATGACTGGAAACCACTTGGCATAAGCCATCTGGTCAGAGCAAGGCAACTCGAGGAAGGGGAACTCGGCCAGGAGGACGTGTGAAGACAGCCAAGCCAGTGACACTTGGGCAAATGTTGTCCCGTCGTACCAAACACTTCAACGCACACCTCTGCGTGCGCCCGTGGACTTGAATGAGGCCTGAGTGCCCAGAGGTGAGCATAAGGGCCAAGGGAGCCATGCGTTGCCCTGAGTGACCAGTCCTGACTCTACTCACTGCTCACTGCTAAGTCACCGAAAATGGTGGCACACCTCCACTTTCCCTACTGGAGCCAGAAGAATGAAATTCAGGTGTGCCGGTGGAAGCTCCAAGATTCAAATCGCCGTGAAAGTCATCTTAAGCAGGCGTGGAGGGAAGTTGATGGTGCACACAGAGCAGTGGGGAGGACCAGCTTTCCATGCACACACTGTAAGGGAACAGGCCCACGGACACCACCCTAGTGAGGAAACAGATGTGGCACCCAAAGGCCCCGTGGGAGGTTGCTGTGTGCCCGCCCAGGGGACGTGCTTACCTGTCGTGGGCACAGAGGCGCAGTGGGCCTTGCTGCCGGTGAAGGGCAGCTCCCTAGGCCAAAAGCCCTGGTATGAAATCCACAGGCCCACCTCCCTTCCCGCATTCAGCCCTCGTGAGCGGAGGTATCCTACATGGACGTGAGTGAGGAGACTGGGTCATACGAGGGACCAAGCCTTCCCAGCCGCGCTGGGACACGTGCTCCTAGAAACCAGCTCCTTGTGTGTGACAGGAACTGAGCGGCCACCACAGCCCATGGAGTCCTGGTGGGAGCCCAGTGCCCACACATGGGCACGAGCCACCTCCAAGGGACAGCCCAGCCCCAAGAGAGCACCCAACAGCACCACGGGGAGCAACTTCCCCTCAACCCTGGGCATGGTGGCTTGGAGCATGTGGACGAGACAGCACCGTGCCAGGCCTGGGGCAGCTGTCCCAGGCCAGAGGAGCCCAAGCCTCGCACCGCGGCCCCATGGGGTAAGGGAGTTCTCACTCTCTCGGGCATGAGGGTGAACTGTGACCTCACAGAAGAGGCAGGGTGCGTGTCTCCGAGGCACGCAGGCCAGCCGTCGGAGATTCAGGAGCGTCCTTCTTATAACCGGCCGTGCCAGCAGGCTGGTCGTGCTCAGCTCTCCAGCCCCTGGACCTGCGAGGAAACACGTCTGCATTTTACACCACCCCGCTTGGGATCTCTGTTACAGCAGCCCCAGCAGACCGACCCAACACTGCATGACGTTACCAGGGCACAGAGTGACTCGAGTCAGCAGACACCGCACTGCGAGTCAGGCCCTCCCATGAGGCCTCCAGCCTTCATTCTGCTGGGTGACCCTGCCCACCTGCAGGCTTGGTGAGTGATCTGAGCCTGAGGAGGGCAGCCGGGGCTCAGTCGTGCAGGCAGGCGTGCCAAGCGCATCTCGCCTCATGACAGTGTCAGCGTGGGAAGTGCCCGCAGGGTTGTGGCCCCATGGGAAGTTGAGGAGCGTCTGCACAGGTGGCTGAGAAAGCTGGAACACCGGCATCAAATTAAATTCTGCCTCCAAAAAGAGGCCTTAGGCTGGGCGTGGTGGCTCGTGCCTATAATTCCAGCACTTTGGGAGGCTGAGGTGAGAGGACTGCCTGAGCCTGTGGGTTTGAGACCAGCCTGGGCAACTTGGTGAGACCTCATCTCTACGATAAATCAAAACTTAGCCAGGCATGGTGATGCATGCCTGCAGTTCCAGCTACTTGCAAGGCTGAGGCGGAAGGATTGCCTGAGCCCAGTGGGTTGAGGCTTCCGGGGGCCAGGGGGCATGCCAGTGCCCTCCAGCCTGGGTGACAAAGTAAGACTCCAACTCAAAAAAAGGGGGGCCTTAAATTAACCAGCATTTTTATGATAGCAAATGTTCATATTTAATATATAAAAATAGATGGATTAGGAAGATATAAGGAAGAACATGCCACTTGTTCACAATGGAAATGCCTTTTATACAAAGAGCTACAAAAGTTATAAAATGCCTTTGGGGACAGCGTGTGGCAAAGCATCTTCAGAGTCCTTCAGAGAAGCTTCCTAGAACTCAGAGCCACCAGTTCTGTGTTCTCTGAGCTGCTGTCAGTTACAAAGATGACAGAGCTCACTTGCGTGTGCTGGAAAACTCGGTCTCAGGGTCCTTGGGAGGAGGCCAAAGAGTTCCAGCCCAAGAGTCAGGCCGTGACACAGGCCTCGCCTCGCGGGCGCCACTGCAGTCCAAGGAGGAGTGCTCTGCCGTCCTCAGGGCTCCCTTGCACACTCAGCACACCGTGGACAGCGGGGGAAACGGGTTCTGCTTGCTGACAACCAGCTTCTGGTGCTGATGCGATATGTAGCCTTTGATGTGACCCTGGGGGCGAGAAAGGGAGCCAGTCATGTTTCTGAATCCGAGTCACACCAAAGACTCTAGGTGACGCAACTGACCCTGGGCATAAACGCCCTTCCCGATTATAGGGGGAGTTCAATCCACGGGAGTACAGCAAACCAAAGCAAGCCAGCTGGCCCTCTGTATCCGCGGGTTTCACACCAGCAGATTCGACCAACCACGGATCGGAAATGCCTGGAAAGAGGGACTGTGCCTACCCATGTGAACAGGCCTGTCGTGATCCCCCAAACGCCACAGTTTAACAAACATGTGCATAGTGTGTCCGTGGTACTAAGCTAAGCACTCAAGAAGTAGCCCAGAGAGGATTTAGAGTGCACGGGAGCAGATGCAGAGGGTCGACGCAAACCCCGCGTGGCGTGTGTCAGTGGTCTGAGCATCTGCGGGTTCTGGCCTCCATCGAGGGGACCACCGAGGGCCGATGTCCCTCTGGCAGGGAGCATCCAGACATGCATCACATCCATCCCTCGGCCACAGGCCGCTTGAAAGGTGTCTCCTGGCATAGCATCCATTCCAGCAAAAACGCCATCCCAGAAGCGAAGGCCTCTTGGCAACCCCAACACGCTCACATAAAGCTTCGGGTTCCAGCCGGACTCCGCTGCGAGTGGCCGCTTGCGTCAGAACAAGATGCACGTACCATGTATATCAGGTTGGCCAGAATGCACTGGACCTCGTCGGTGTCCACGTCCTCCACCTGCATGAACTTCAGGGCCACCAGAAAGGCATCCAAAGACAACTGGTGCGTTTTGAGAAGCAAATACCTGGCGAGGAAAGGAGAGGGCCACCGGAGCTGCCACAGGTGCGCGCCTCCAGGACCCAGAAGGGCAAGACGGCGGCCGCGGGAGAACACCTGCAATCAGCCCCTGCTCGAGACACGAGAGAGGCGCCCCCTAGCGGGGACACGCTGAAGCACACTCTCCAAGGAAGAGCTCTCCGACAGAACTTGATGTCAACTGAAACTGCCCCTCGTACAATGTTTTCATGCTGACCGAGTCTGTCATTAACCTACGATGCATATTTTTTCCCATTTTAACATCCAAAATCAGGAGGCACTTGGCAATGGAGAGAGTCTTATGGACTCAATGAAAAGGGCCCTTGCTGGTTTTGAGATGCCAAGCACAGATGCTGCCAAGCGTGCCTCGGTCAGAAGTTTGACTGAGGGAGGAGAGCCCCCTTCCAGCATGACAGGTGGGAAAAGGATCGCTGACAGCGGTAGCTGGCCTCCCGTGAGAGGTTTCATGGGCTGAGCAAAGCGGGGGTGGCATGTCCCCGTGCTGATGGGCCCCAGGCGTCTGCCCCACGGAAGGTGAGGCCTGTCCCTCACCTGTCTCTAGGCCAGGCCCCCTGGCAGCAGGGGTTGCAGTGTTTCATTTCACCTCACGCAGCTAAAGGAAAATGACGGACGCCCACGTGGCTCCACCCTCAGACCGCGGCGGTCAGTCCTCCCCCTCCGACCAGCCCAGGCCCACCAGGAGCTCCATGTGCGGCCCCAGGAGCTCCATGTGCGGCCCCACACTCACACTTTCTTGAAGAGGTTCCGGTAGGTGATGATCTTCAGCTTTTCCAGGATGAGGAAGATCCCGCAGCGGATGAAGAAGGTCTCGTGCTTGGCCAGCGCCTCGTTGAGCAGCAGCAGGTTGCCCTCGCTGTGGGTGAGGAGACGCGTCACGCGCGGCATTGCAGGGGGGGGCGCCAACAGAGGTCTCTCACACAGCAGCGTGTGGCTTCTATCAGAAGACACGCCACCCTACCTTACGGCTCTGGTGACTTCCGCAAACTGCATGAGGTGATACTTTTTCAAGAGCTCGATGGTTGGCATATGGCCCTACGACGGAGACAATTTTCCACAATAAAAACACCTTCACTTTGGACATAAGTGTCTTGATGAAATTCTTATCAAGGAACTAGGTTTTAAGAAATCTGCAACCCACAGTGAGAAACTACCGTGGCTGGGGGAGGACATACCTCATCAACAAGGGTCCCGGCATAATGAACATTTATATACCTGACCCTGAATTATACCCCACATCTTTAAAATTAAAAGTTTAAAAAAAGAAAGAAATCTGCAAGCCGAGTGTCTTGGAATTTCTACTTAAGTACCTGACCGAGGACTGAAAACATCATCCTTGTACACTAGAAATCAGAAAACCTGGGTGAGCGTGGTCTGTCATCCAGCAACACGTGACCCCAATCTTAACCACCTCTCGTCTTTTGTCATGTGCACGACAGGAGGGGAAGTCGCAACTCAAGAAACGCTAAAACAAGCTAAGACTCTGGACAAGGAACATCCAGGAAGGACCCACGGCAACACTTCCCAGGGTCTGCAGCAGGGCCGGAGGTGGGGGGCAGGGACACCATCATGGCGTCTCCGTCACCAGGCGTCGGAGCTACTAAGTCAAACCACATGTGAGCACCACTTAATTTTTTAAAACTGTAAATGGGAGAAAACAAAGCTCTATCACTTTGAGGATGTACCAGTTATCTGGCATTTCTCGTCAAGTATCAAAATAAATTTTAGTGAGCCGGGTGCAGTGGCTCACACCTATAATCCCAGTACTTTGGGAGGCGGAGGCAAGAGGATTGCTTGAGTCCAGGGGTTTGAGACAAGTCTGGGCAACTTAGCAAGACCATGTCTCTAAAATAAATAAATAAACAAACTGGCTGGGTGTGGTAGCGCACATTTGCAGTTCCAGCTACTTGGAAGGCTGAGACAAGAGTATCACCTGAGCCCAGCAGGTCGAGGCTGCAGTGGCCGTGAGCATGCCCCTGCACTCCAGCCTGGGTGACAGTGTAAGACTCCAATGCAAAAAAAATTAAATTAAATTAATAAATAAACAAAATTTAGTGACTATATAAAACACGGGCTGGAATGACATTTTATTCTTTTTTTTTTTTTTTTTGAGTTGGAGTC
>NW_007113113.1:20467-26721 GCF_000164805.1 Carlito syrichta
CAAGTAGCTGGAACTACAGGCACGTGCTACCACGCCCGGCTGATTTTTTGATTTATTGTAGAGATGAGTTCTCGCCAAGTTGCCCAGGCGGGTCTCGAACCCCCGGCTCAGGCAATCCTTCTTAGTTGATCCACTGTTATAAATTTAGGGTTCTAGGGAGAAATATAAATCATGCACCCTTGTTCTATTTGCCATCAGTGTTAAAGTTTTGAATTAGCTTTTAAGCAGACCAACGCTTTTCTAGAAGGATCGGGACGCACTGGCCACGGAGACCAGCGGCTCAGGCCACCCGAGGCCTCCGAGCGGCACCACTCACCAGCAGCATCTTCACCGGAAGCAGATAGATCAGAATCATCCTTTTGTTCTTCTGGCTGGAGCGGTGACAGTGTGCAAAGGCAAAGGACAGGTACTCCTCGGCTGCAAGACACACATGTCAGCAGACAGCGCCCGGTCCCCAGCCAGCCCGCAGGTCCCTTCCCCGCCCGCAGTCCCTCAGTCCCTCCAGCTCTGCATTCCTCTACTTTATCCTCACACAAAAGGCACCACCTTCTCCCTTTGTTATCTCAAACACAGCAGCCAGTGGCATTTCTGAGATCAGTGATTTTTCTTAAGTAAAAGCCAGGCCCCAAACTCAACAAGAACTGCGTGGGAACTCCTACTCCCAGAGGAAAAACAGAGGGAACTGGCTTCCATTCGGCTTTTATGCCCAAGGTCACCTGGTGAGCCACCATGACTGTGCTTTAAACATCCGCCCTGCTCAAATGGCATCCACATTCATGGAAAATACAAGCCATGCGAAAAGACATACCTCCACGATATGTTTTAAGCATACATTATTAAACAGAACACAAACAGCTTTGAGAAGCACCACCCTCCAGCTTAACATGGAATGCAGTGATCATGTCCCCTCCACTTAAAATAACCATATGCTTCAGAAAACTATCTCATTAAGCTTGTAGTATGAGGAGGAACCCCCCCAAAACACAGAATTATCTTTTGGCGAGCAGGACCCTTGTCGTACACTCAGAACTTGTTCCTCGGGATAAAATGGCCAACTATTTTTGTCTGGAAGTTTTGAGAAGGTTATGTCACGATTTGCAGAAGAAAAATCATGAGTTGTGGCAAACAGGTGACTGGTTCTCCCATCATGACAATGCACCTGCCCACAACGCGCTGAGTGTTCAACATTTTTTGACCAAAAGCAACATGGCCCCCCATGACTCACCCTCCCCATTCATGTGATCTCACCCCAAGTCACTTTTTTTTGTTTCCCTGGGTGAAAAAGTTCTCAAAGGGAAATGTTTTGATGATGTGGAAGAGGTGAAACAAAAAACAGCAGAAGCACTAAAAGGCATCAAAATTGATGAGTTAAAAAACTTTTTAGTGGAAAAAATGTTTCAACAGGTGTGTTGCATCCAACAGAGAGTGCTTTGCAAGGGACTGAATTTTAAAAATGCAAATACACCATTTTTGAAATAAATAAATTCCAGTTTTGGGGGGCATCCCCTCATATATCAGTTCTGTCCTATCAGCAATAAAAAAGGAAAAGCGATTCTACTTCATATAAAACTAATTTGAATTTAATAGATTTCAAAATATAAAAACGAGCTGGGCACGGTAGCTCACGCCTATAATCCCAGCACTTTGGGAGGCTGAGGTGAGAGGACTGCCCGAGACCACAGATTCAAGACCCTCCAGGGCAACTTGGCGAGACCTCATCTCCACAACAAATCAAAAAATTAGCCGGGCGTGGTGGCGCGTGCCTGTAGTTCCGGCTACTTGGAAGGCCGAGGCGGAAAGATCGCCGGAGCCCAGCATGTCGAGGTTGCGGTGGCCGGGAGCGTGCCACTACACTTCAGCCTGGGCGACACAGGGAGACTCCGACTCAAAAAAAGAAAAGGGTTTGATTTGCCGAGATTAACCCTCCATGCTGCACGGGCAGACCGGGAAGGGTCTAACAGGCACCATGAGATGCTCTCAGGAGGGGGGTTGGGGGGAAGCGAGGGGTTTCCTGAGATCTGAACCTGAAGGCAGAGAGGGCTAGGGTTCCGGACACTGATTCTGCTTCCCCCAGGTGTGGAGAAGAGGCTTTGCCAGCGCGGATCTGGTTGGAAAACCAGGAGAGTGGAGTGTGCGTGCGTGCCAGGGCCCTCCCGAGTGCCAGGGCATCCCCAGCACAAGGGAACGGAGACTTCCGACGTGCGGGCCCCCGTAGGCAGCCCGGCCACTGGAGGCAGCATCGTGGGGCCCAGGGGCCAAGGGAACCCACGCTGAGAGTCACAGCCCTGCCCCAGGCCGGATGGCCGCACTCACCAAATACACATTCGTCTCACACGAGCGAGCGTGTGGCCGCCACGGGCGAGAGTGCCTCTCCCACCCCCAGAGCCGCACCCCACCCAGAACCCGTGGAGCCGAGGACCTGGCAGGAAGTCAGCCGCACCCCAGCCTGCCGGAGCGCCTTGTCTGCAAGCTGGCCCTGAGACGTGCTCCCAGACTGCTGCCCAAGGGCACGAAGTCTGACACGCGCTGCACGGGTTCGTGGGACAAGGGCTTGGCGGTCTGTATTTTAAGGAAAAAAGCCCAAATGTGAAAAAAGACCAAGAAAAGTCTCCCTTAAAAGCCCCAGATCTACTAAAAGTCCTGTGAAAGAAAGTGAGAAGTCAGTCCGTGTACAGCCACAGAGTCAAATCCAGAGCCCTTCTCATGAGAATTCCCTTGACGTACAAAACACACTCCTAATAGTGGATGCAGGCTGCGATTTTCCGCGATGTTTGAGGTGACTTTAGACATATTGCATCAAACTATGTATTTTGGATGGAGTCAAAAATGCTAGAGGGTTATGAACATCTGAAATGAATAAATAAAAGCGTATTGGCCAGGCGCAGTGGCTCATCCCTATAATCCCAGCCTTTCGGGAGGCCGAGGTGAGAGGATTGCTTGAGCCAGGGATTTGAGACCAGCCTGGGCAACTTGGCGAGACCTCATCTCTACAATAAATGAAAAAATCAGCCGGGTGTGGTGGCTCATGCCTGCAATTCCAGCTACTTGGAAGGCTGAGGTGGGAGGATTGCCTGAGCCCAGCAGGTCGAGGCTGCGGTGTCTGTGAGTGTGCCACTGCCCTCCAGCCTGGGAAACAGAGTGAGATTCCAACTCTAAATACATACCTACATACGTACATAAAAACATATCACAGATAACAAAGCCACTGCAAATGTTCTCTTATACAAACAATATAAAACCACACAAAATAATTAAAATCCCCACAGAATTTGCAGACATTGATCCACTTAAACACAGTTTACTTCTAGGAATCCCTAGCAGGAAAACGGAAACCGGAAACCAAAATCACTGCATGTGACTAGAAGGCCCAAGGGCAGTGCTGGCCTTTCAGGGACACAACAGCTCAGCAATTTCGGCACATCACAACCGCCATGGTTTTCGGCGCCTTTAACAGTAAAATGAAAAGGCTGGAAGATATAGTCCTGAAGGAACTTTCTAGCTTAAAGGCTCCAGAGACTGTGACTATATAGCATCAATAATAAATCATCACTACATCTGGTTTTCAAAATTTCCACTCACTCCGTCCTCAGAGGCAAACACCTTAAGACCTTTGTCGAATTCAGCAGAATCTAATTTTAAAGCTTCTACCCTTATGCCTCGTAATTTAAGGAAAAAAAGCCAGATGAGAGAAACGACCCAGAAAGGCCGTCTTTAGCAGCCCTAGATCTGCTAAGAATCTGTTGAAGCCGGGCTCGGTGGCTCAGCCTGTCATCCCGCGCCTTTGGGAGGCTGAGGTGAGTGGATTGCCTGAGCCCGCGGGTTCGAGACCCGCCTGGGCAGCGAGACCTCATTTCTACAATAAATCAAAAAATCAGCAGGGCGTGGTAGCGCATGCCTGTAATTCCAGCTACTTGGAAGGCTGAGGCGGAAGGATCGCCGGAGCCCAGCAGGCGAGGTTGTGGTGGCCGGGAGCGGCCACTGCACTCCAGTCTGGGCGACAGAGTGAGACTCCAACTCAAAAAAAAAAAAAAAAAAAAAAGAATCTGTTGAAAGAAAACAAGAAGTCAGTCCGCGCAAGCTCATAGCGTCAGGCCTGGAGCCGTCTCATGAGAGCAGCTGCTCTGCCCCTGGAGTGCCCACGGCTGCCACGCACAGAGGGGGGCGTTCCACACGCCTCAGCCTGCCTGAAGCCACCCACTCCATGTGCTCAACAAACAGCTGACAAAGGGAGCTCAAAAAGTCGGGGTGAGCACAACAGAAGACACCAGGAAGAACCATCCCATGCCAACCCATCAAAAAGCATGAAAGGAAAAGCCTGGTTCATGTTCTGGACAAGGTTCACAATGTATATAAGAATGTAGATAATAATGTGGCTCCAGGAAACCCAGCGCTGGCGGGGCAACAGCACTCCACATGAGGCCGCTCCAAAACCACAAGTGTGACACGGGGCACACCCACTGCGTGCTACATCCTGTCCATGTCGGACGTTGGGGCTGTAAGCCAGGAGTTGAGCAAAACGTGGTCCTAGCCTCCACATCCTAAGCCACGTAACCAGCATACACCGCAGGGTCAAAACTCAAAGCAAGAAGACGACTACACGATCTCGGGGAACAGCCATGCTTAATCAGCTCGGAAGGGATATCTGTGATAACTGTAAGACTCGGACATGAATTTCAGAGGCCAGGAGGGAGGAGGACCTGTCAAATATAGTTTTCCTTCATTTAACCAACTTTAGTATTAAAATACATACATACAAGTTGGACTCCATTTACACATAGCTTTTACGTCATCATAAAACACAGTGCTTATCCAGAACACAGCGTCTTGCTTAAAACACTGGAAAGGACCAACGCCATACCTTGCTTAAAGTCGCTGTCAAACATAGCCTTGCGCCCAACATAGTACTTATACGTCACTCTCTGTGCAGTGCTGTAATCGTCTTTCAGATTGGAGCTGTCGATGGCTCTAATCAGCGGTTTGCATAAATGGAGTTTGTTGATCTATAATGAATACCAATCCATTTAGAAAACAACAGCAAAAACAGTCAGGTGGAGGAACAAACGAACTCTACTAAGCATATTCTCCTCAAAATGTAAACTACGGAACCTATTGTATCATCAAAATCACTTGTTTTCTAATGAAAACCAACACAACAAGCTAGCAGCACAGCTGAAGCCCATCCTGGAAGGCCCTGGAGCCTCCCGAGTGGGCGATGCCTTGTGGGCAGCTGAAACAGCACCTGACAAGGAGCTGTGCTTGGGCCTCACACATGGCTGGTGGGGTGTCCCATGGGAGCAGAAGGCCCTGGCAGAAGGTGCAAATCCCAGCTGCCGCCGTGCAAGGGACAGCCCACCTGCCTGGCTGACTTGACTTCTTCAGCATCCGTCCGTCCATCCAACCACCCACCTGTTTACCCAGCAGAGGACAAAAGGCCCCAGAGTTTAACCATAGCACTGAAAGCCCGAATCCACCGCAGAGGGCACAATGCTTCTTCTGCAGGTGCCTCAGTTTCCCCCAGAGCTGGGAAGAGTGGCCTCAGAGGGCAGAGTCTTAAATAAGATCTTATAAAGCATTTGGAATAGTGCCTTGCACATAGAGCATTCAAGTGTCAGGACCATGAATGTGGTTGTGATCATTTCCCAAGCAAGGCAGGTAGGCTAGCTAATAATTAACAGAAACAAGATGACACGTGGGAGGACGGGGAGAACAGAGAGGCATAAAGACATAGTGTCCAAGAGGAAGCCTACCTTAAAGTAGATTTTAAACAACTGGTTCACCAGAAACAGCATGCCCCACTTCTTAGAGTCCTCTATGCCTGCACGACTAAGGGAAAATAAATTGTCTTAAGTTACTAGAAAGTAATCACAAAACAAATGGCTTCAACAAATTGGCATCTTGAGGCAAAATCCACAGTTTAAGTCATGTTATGAAAGCTAACATAATGAGAAGAGATGTCTTATCTAATAGATAAAATTGAGAAAAAAGAGGCTGGGCGTGGTAGCTCACTACTGCAATCCCAGCACTTTGGGAGGCGGAGGTGAGAGGATTGCCAGGGGTTCGAGAGCAGTCTGGGTAATTCGGTAAGACCTCGTCTACAATAAATTGAAAAATTAGCCGAGTGTGGTGGCACACACCTGTGGTTTCAGCTACTTGGAAGGCTGAGGCAGAAGCATCACCTGAGCCCAGTAGGTCGAGGATGTGATGGCCGGGAGTGTGCCACTGCACTCCAGCCTGGGAGACAGAGTGAGACTCCA
>NW_007113113.1:27067-43899 GCF_000164805.1 Carlito syrichta
TAGTTCCAGCTACTTGGAAGGCTGAGGTGGAAGGATCACCAGAGCCCAGCAGGTCGAGGCTGCGGTGGCCGGGAGCGGCTACTGCACTCCAGTCTGGACGACAGGGTGAGACTCCAACTCAAAAAAAAAAAAGAAAGAAAGAAAGGCTCAGACTTAGTAGCTCAGCCTGTAATCCCAGCACTCTGGAAGGCTGAGGCGAGTGGATTGTCTGGGTCCGTGGGCTTGAGACCAGCCCTGGCAACTTGGTGAGACCTCATTTCCACAATAAATCAAAAAATTAGCCAGGAGTGGTGGCATGCACCTGTAGTTCCGGCTACTTGGAAGGCTGAGGCAGAAGGATCACCGGAGCCCATGGGGTGGACATGAGTGTGCCACTGCACTCCAGCCTGTATGACAGAGTGAGACTCCAACAAAGAAAGAGAGAAAGAAAGAAAGAGAGAGAGAGAGAGAGAGAGACAGAGACAGAGAAAGAAAGAAAGAGAGAGAACAAGACAGGGAACCCAGTTAGTTAGTGATGTGGGCCGCCTACGCCCTTGGCTGCACGTGCTGAAAACCACCGAGCTTGCAGCAATAGCATGAAAAAGCTAACCGTCACACAGTATTTCAGAAAAATGGAAGATATTTTCCCTTATTACAACAAAAGAACTCGTAAAATACGATGAGATTGATCCCACTGAGGAAGACAGAGAAAGTACCCCCAGGAGTCCATTTACATGGGGTCACCCAACAGCCAAAACCACTCCACAGCCGGAGTCAGGACAGGGACAAGGGCCTGTGGGGAACGGGGCATGGGGGGCTTCTGGGGTGGCGACGGTAGCCTACATCCCAGCAGGGGTCGGTCGTGCAGGTGCGTGCCCTTGTCGAGACTCAGCACTCATGCCGTCGAGATCTGTGGGCAGCTCGAAAAAGAGAGCCTCTGGCACTTAGGGGAACGCTGCAGTGTCTGCAACGACACGCGTCTCTCAACATTTGGTCGATAATGGACGGCACACACGCACAGGATGCAGGTCCCGTAGCTTGTCATGCTGCATCGCTCTGCACTTCTGTGTTTGTACCACTGTGTACCGCTGCCTGCGGCATTTGGGATGGCCACCTGCTGCACAGGTGTGCGGTCAGGAGCAACAGGCCGGCCCACATAGCCCAGGGGTGTGTGCCAGGCCATCCCATCTAGGTTTGTGTAAGCACACACAATGAAATCCCCCATGACGCATTTCGCTGAACAAGTGTAGCCCCATCACAGTAAGCAGCACGTGACTGTACCTTTAATGGAAAAAGACAACTTGAGATTGATTGATAGGCAGACAGAGGGAAGTTACACGGACAGACCCAACACAGCTAGTCTAGTGAAACAGCCGTAGAAGTGGCGGGTTACAGGCATTCACTGAAAAATTCTTTTCAACTTTTCTGAAAGTTAAAACGTGATAAAACATTTAAAGATTCAGAGTGGAGTTGGCTGTGGACACTCACTCTGAGGACAGTCACCTACTGCAGAGCGTGCCAAGAAGGTGAAGACAAGTGTCCAAGAATGTGAAGTCAAGACGTGAAAAGTAAAAATGCCCGTACAGAAGACAGGCAGGCAGGTCACCACCAGGGAAAACAGAACACTCTGCAGGGTCCAAGCATGCCCACACAGAAAGGCAAAACAACACGAAAACACCATCCAGGCCCAAAATGCCATCCAGGCCTGATCAGTGACTACCACGTGAGCTGCTGTACCCAGCTCCCTATGACTTTGCCACCACCTAGCAGGACAACCCCAAGGCTCGCACTTTCTCCAGGTTTCGTTTTCCTCACTCAAAAACGAGGCAAATTATACTGCTCTGCCTCCTTCCAAGGGTTATGGAAAAACCCCACAAGACTGTAAGACATGTACAGACAAAACTGTCATTCATACAAGATGCTACACTGATAGTGTCAGTCTAGTGGTCTGGCACCAGGGACAACAATCTCCTTTGGAGACGTGTGACCAAAGCGAACCCCACGGGGAAAGGTCTGTCACTGGGGCTTGTTGCTGTCCTCGAGTGTCTGATTTGGCGTAGGCCTGCTGGGTCATGCGGTGACTCAACGTGTGCTTATGAGCCACCGGACAGTTGTGCAAAGCCGCTGGCTGGCTCCTGTTCCCCCCCTCGCATGCACAGTGCTGCCTTCCTCACACTGGCCCGTGGAGGGTGTCTGGGTGGGACCTAGCCCTAAGGGGTAGAGCAGCAACGCCAGGGTTCTGAGCTGTACTACAAACGCCCACGCATCAGTGCTGGTGCCAGGGACGCCGGGTGTCCCACACTCCACCTCCCCTCCCGGTCACTTGTGCCTGTGGTGTCGTGTCTGAGAGCTGCTGCCTCATCAATGAAGACACTGCTGTGTAGGAGGAATACACAATCAAGCCCAACGCCAAGTGTCATGTGAGAAACAGCTAGCGCTCCCAGGGCGAGGGCCACAGGTGATGGAGCCATGTGCCTGGTGCTTTCTAACCTAGCACGTCCACACACGCCACCAAGTCCTTCCCGTGGCAAGGGCAAAGGACAAAGGCACCGTCTGTTGGAGACACTCATGTAAGCCAAGCTAACCCACTGGGAGGTCTTCAGACAAGTGAGAGGCTTCAGGGAGGCTGAAACTGTCATGATGCATGGAGACAACCAAGAGGGAACGGGAGAACATTCCAGCAAGGGAAACACACTCACAAAAGCCTCGGTGGCAAAGCACCGGGTATATTAAAGAACGCTTAGTCCTGCACTGGGTAGAAGGCTTCGAAGAGCGGCTGGGGTGGGGTGGGGCGAGGGAACAGCCAGCCGGACTACTGTCAGGGTCTGGGCTTGGTCTGCTTGGCCCTGCCATGTCCAGTGCCTAAATGTGACCACCAGAGTGGGAGGTGGGGCCCTGCACGTGTGCCTGGGCCATGAGGGCGGGTCCCTCGCGAATGGGCAGGGCCTCCTGGGGAATGAGCGCGCCTCGCTCCGCTAGCTCCTGCACACGAAAGCCAGGCACCTGCCCTTCCAACTCTCCTGCATCCTCTCGCGCCAGGTGGCGGGTTCCCCTTCACCCTCCGCCGTGGGGAGGGAGCCCGAAGCCCTCAGTCGGGTGCAGACGCCGGTGCCAGGCTTCTTGCCCAGTCTGAGAACCGTGAGCCACGCGAGCTCTTCTCTTCACCAGTTCCCGGCCTCAGGCCTCCTTCAGAGCAAGGGAAACAGACCCAGACAGCTGCTCTCTGGGAGCGACGCCTTTTGCTCATTTCCATAGGGAGAGTTCTGCTTCTCCTGCTTTGCCTGATGATTTCCTAAAACTCATAGATGTGAGTATTTGATGGGTGACGGGATGGAGCTTTCAGGGGAAAATGGGAACCCTGAAGCAGAATCGAAGGAAAGGTCGAGAACTACAACAAGCAATGGCAGAAAGGAACGGCAGCAGATGAGACAAGCGGACTTGAAGGCAGGGCGATACCGCTAATGGAAGGGGAAGAAAAAAGACGGAAAACACACAAAGAAGCACGTGCCCCGTGGACAGCATCCTTCACTCAGCACGTGACAATCGGAATCCAGAGGGGAAGAGAGACAATGGGGCAAAAACAGGGCAAGAAAAATGTAAACACTAAAATTTTAAAAAATCTAATAAATAATCAGACTGGGCATGGTGGTTTACACCTGTCACCCCAGCACTTCGGGAGGCCGAGGGGCCGAGGCAGGGGGACTGCCTGAGTTCAGGGGTTCAAGACCAGCCTGGACAACATGGCGAGACCGCGTTTCCACAGTAAACCAAGAAATTAGCTGGGCATGATAGCTCATGCCTATAATCCCAGCACTTTGGGAGGCAGAGACAAGAGGACTGCCTGAGTCAGGGGTTCCAGACCAGCCTAGGCAACATGGTGAGACCTCATCTCTATAGTAAATCAACAAATTAGTCAGGCATGGTAGCACATGCCCATGGTTCCAGTTACTTGGAAGGCTGAGGTGGGAAGACCGCCTGAGCCCAGCAGGTCGAGGTTGCGGTGGCCATGATCATGCCACTGCACTCCAGCCTGGGCGACAGAGTGAGCTTCTGACTCAAAATTAAAAATAAGGAAAAGAAAATCAACTTACAGATACAGAAAGCTCGATGAACCCTAAGTAGGGAAAATTAAAAGAAAAGCAAAAAACACAAAACCAGGCACATCGGAGCCAGGCTCCTGAAAGCCGATATTAAAGAGGAAGCACCAGCCAGAGGAGAAAGATCCATGGCAAATGAAGGATAGTAAGGCCAAGCCCGATTCCTTGGAACCAAGGTAGCCGGTGGAACGCTGTAAGGAGGGGCCAGAGGAAACCCAGTCAGTCTGCACATCTCCTTCTAGGGCCTTCCAAGTGGGGCTAAGATACAGTGTTAGAGAGGCGAAACACAGAGGACTCCGGGCCAGCAGACCCTCACCAAGGGCTGAAGATGGGACGGCCAGGTGGGAGCGGGACCCCACAGGCGGCTCCAGGAGCGGAAGTGGGGGTGACGAGGAGACTTTCTTTCGCCATTCTTACTTCCTTTACAAAACAATGGACTTTTTAAAGCAAAACCACCCTTGGCTGTGGGGCTGTGGCTGCACAGGAGCGAGCACAGGACACAGGGTGGTTCCACTCACGTGTCACTGGCGCAGACACGGAAGCAGCTCATCAGCAGTTCTGCCGCCTTTTCCAACATGTCCCCGACTTTACTTCTTCCCTTCTTGACCAACTGCTGATCTGCCTAGGGGAATAGGAAGACATTCAGTTTTGAAGCAAAAAAAGGGTGCAATTAAGAGTCAAAGTCACAAAAGAATTTGGAGAATCGTCTAGCATATACTACGGTTGTTTTAAAAATGAGACGTCCCTACGTCATCCCAGCTCTTCCACGGACGAGTCCTTCTTCACCGTCTGGAGTGGGCAAGGTAGTCACTGGCCTGCTGAGCCCGGGCTGTACACACACTGTGCTCTGCTGTTCCCTTACTTCAGTCCCTGAACGTGGAGTCCTAGGAACGGGAGGTTGGGACGCTCGAAACAGCAGCTTGATGGATCCGCAAGTCATCCCCGAGCGGACTCCTCCCTGCTTAGGAGGCTGCCTTGGCCAAGGGAGAAAGGACCTCCGCTTCCTTCGGAGCTCCTGATGGCCCAGCAGCAACACCGCTGTCTTGTTACTGTCCAGATGTTTGCGCTGGCACTGAAACTGCCACAGCAGGTGTGACTCTGGCACCCACCCACCCACCGAAATTGCAAGAGCAGGTACTGCGGCCTTAACGCCAGGTGACCTTGCAATCAGCCAACAAACCAGCAAAACCAGATTCCCTTTAAAGGGTGCTTGATGGACCAGGCAGAGGGGATCACACGTGTAATCCCAGTGCTTTGGGAGGCTGAGGCAGGAGGATCACTTGAGGCCAGGAATTCAAGGCTGCAAAGTAGGCTATGATCACACCATTGCGCTCCAGCCTGGGCACAAGAGTGAGACATTGTCTCTAAAAAAACAAAATAAAGTCCCTGATGATGCAGTAAATTTGAGTTCTACTAGGTCTGGGTCCTTGCGTATACACGGCTGGCTCTTGCTTGTGAAGAAATGAGAAGTCTGTGCCCAGCACTCTGCTGCTCACATTCAACGGCTGTTTAAGGGGACACTCCAGCCGCTGTCTGAGCTGCGAGCCGGGCCAGCTGCTTCTCGTGGAAGAGACAACTGGTAGGCACGTGCGTCTGCCAGGCCTGGGTGTCTGGCGAGCCACATTCTGCCAAGCGAATGAGGCAATTTGTTGCCTCCAGGCAAACCACCACCGACATTTGTTGTCAATGACAACATCTGTGCTGTCAGAAAAGACAGAATTTGGGAAATTCTTCCGTGAGCCTGGCGGTTTCCCACAGCTCCAAGACTTCCTGATGAGGTCACTGTGGACATGAACAAAGGGAAGGTTTGGGTTTTCAACACAATGGAGTGGCAGCACTGGGCGCAGCTGCGCCATCAGGGAGCCGATATTTTCCACACGGCCTGCTGTGGTCTGAGTGTCTATGTGCCCAAATCGTATGCTGAAACCCTACCCCCAGGTGATGGTGTTCGGAGGTGGGGCCTGGAGGAGGAGGCCAGGCCATGAGGCCTCCGGATGGGGCTGCTGCCTTCTGAAAGGGACCCCAGAGTGCTCCCGTGACCTTCTCCACACGAGGACAGAACAAGAAGCCACCTGGGAGATAGGACGCACAGGTCTTCAGCGACACCAAAGCTGTCAGTGACCTGACCTTGGGCTTCCCGCTCCAGAACCGTAAGAAATAAATGCTGCTGCTTATAAGCCACCCTGTCTACAGGACACTGTGACAGCAGGCCAAACGTCTAAGACACGACCAATGTAAGACATTACAAAATCCACTCAACGTGCCTCACACAGACCAGTGGGCCTTAATACAAGGCAGAAAAGTTCATTGCTTAGAGGCCACATTGTAGCTCATGTTTAAAGAACTGCCTCTCGGACCTTTGGTGTCAGGAAAGAATTAGCAACAATGATCTGCGAAGTCTATTACAACACTGCTCCCTCCTCCATGAATCTGTGTAAGGCCAGTGTGTCTTGAAATACTTCATCAAAACAACATTTTGCCTGAGCCTGGGGGTTCGAGACCAGCCTGGGCAACTTGGTGAGACCTTGTCTCTACAGTAAGTCACAAAAACTAGCTGGGCGTGGTCTGTAGTTCCAGCTACCTGGAAGGCTGAGGCGGAAGGATCGTCGGAGCCCAGAAGTTCGAGGCTGTGGTGGCCATGAGCGTGCCACTGCACTCCAGCCTGGGTGACAGAGTGAGACTCTGACTCAAAAAACAAAAAACAACATCTTGCACCAGAATGAGTGCAGATCCAACGGCTTCTGTTAAAGCAAACATTCAAGAAAGCAAATAAAGGTAATACCACTCTTCTTATGCATTTTATTTTGGATATAGTTATTTCTTGTTCTGGAGTCAGAGTCTCACTCTGTCACCTAGGCTGCAGTGCAGTGGTATCCTCAAGGCCACCGTAGCTTTGACCTGCTGGGCTCAGGTGACCTGTCTGCCTCAGTCTTCTAAGCAGCTGGAGCCACCAGCATGCAGCATCACACCCAGCTAATTTTTGATTTATTGTAGAGACGAGGTCTCGCCATGTTGCTCAGGCTGGCCTCAGACCCGTGGGCTCAGGCAGTCCTCTCACCTCCACCTCCCAAAGTGCTGAGATGATATGAGCTACCACACCCGGCTTATAGTTACTTCTGTTTAAAAAGTCAGATATGTTCGCATATAAAAGGTATTACTGATGTTTCAAAATGAGTCACTACTCTTAAGTGTTTTCCGGTTGAAATTTCTAATACAGTAATATAAACAGGCATAACAAAAATAAACAAAAGCAGCTGGGCGTGGTGGCTCATGCCTGTCTTCCCAGCACTTAGGGAGGCAGAGGTGAGAGGATTGCCTGAGCCCAGCGATTCAAGACCAGCCTGGGCAACTTGGCAAGATCCCGTATCTACAATAAATAAAAAAATTAGCCGGGCATGGTGGCACACACCTGTAGTCCCAGCTACTCGGGATGCTGAGGTGGAAGGACTGTCTGAGCCCAAGGGGTTCGAAACCAGACTGGCTAACTTGGTCAGACCCCCGTCTCTACAATAAATCAAAAATTAGCCAGGTGTGGTGGCGCAAACCTGTGGTTCCAGCTACTTTAAAGGCTGAGGTGGAAGGATCGCCTGAGTCCAGCAGGTGGAGGCTGTGGTGGCTACGAGCATGCCACTGCCATCCAGCCTGGGCAACACAGTGAGACTCCGACTCAAAAAAAAAATACACAAAAGCTCTCTGAGGTCCTCAGTTAACACATTTTCAGTTCTAAATTTCCGGTTGGTGGTTCTTCATAGCTTCTCTTTCCTGCTGAGATGTTCAGTGTTTTCATCTGCCTCCAGCACGTTCTCAGTCGCTTGCCGAAGCACTTTTAGACGGCTGTTTGAAATCCTCAGCAGGTCATTCCATCATCTGTGTAATCTCAGCATTGCTACTTGGTGAATGCCTTTTCTCACTCAAAGTTTCCCTGGTTCTTGGTATCAGTGACCTTCAAATCCTGGACATGTGGGCACCATGTGGCGAGTCCGTGTGCCTTCCTTATCCGGTTTTAGCAGGCCTGCACTGACACCACGCCAGCAGAGAGTCGGGGCAACACCTCTGCTCCTGAGCAGAGTGGAGGTGCAGGACCTTGGCCTCTGACACCACCCAGCGGGGAGGGACCGGCCCCTCTCTTCTGCCAGCCCACTCGGCCTTTGCTGACCCGGTGGGAGGGAACAAGCCTTCCTTGTGGAGGGCAGCACTGGAGAGAGGCATTACTGTCGGGCGTTCTGGTTTGCTGGGTCGTCTCCCCCTTCTCTGGTCTCCTAGAAGCTGTCTTTGTCTCTGCCTGTGGGCGTTTCCAGAGTTCAGATCTCCCAGGCACCCAGTCCAGGACAAATAGGAGGCAAAAAGGAAACCCAGAGAGGCCCGCATGTGACTCTGAGCACTCCGTCCCCTGCTCTCCACCTCTCAGAGTCGTGGTGGCCAGACAACTGCCAGGGTGTCAACTGTTCCAGCAGGAGGACTATGGGGATGTCTACTGCAGTTGATCTGGAATTGGAAGATCACTTATAAAACTATAAAGTGGTCTTAAGACCACAAAGGTGACAACTGCTCCTTGATGGGTTTCCACAGATCCCCAGGGGAGTCACCTCCACAAGACCTAGGATCGACCCTCACACCAGAGCAGCTCTTGGTGACCGCCAGATCCTTTTAAAGAACAACACATGCCACAAACAGTTGTTATACATGGAAGCCTCGCCCCCTACACAAACCGTGGAAATCTGAGCAAATGCTGAAAGTCTGCTTGATTCAGCCCAGAAAGAACCCACTGAGCCATCTCCTGTCCTTTGCGCCCACTCCAGACACAGCCCTACCCCACTCGCTCCTCAACATTTCTGGAAAGAGTGACATGAAACTAAGGAACAGTCGCCACACTTCAGCTTTACGACGAGAGCGACAGAAAGTTAAACTTACGTTATTGGCAAATACTCGAAGGTCAAGCGCCACCGCATACATGACAGGCAGAGCCCTGCGGGGTTGAGAGCAAATGTGGTTGAAGGGGCCGTGGGGCCCAAGACACCACCCACGGCAGAAGATCACCCACGTCCAGGGTTCCCATCCATAATGGAGGTTCAGGCCCCCCAAACTCTGGTGGCCACGGTCTACTTCCGTGGCCTCCATCCAGGGCTTTCTGGCTGGCCACACCTACTGCCCAGCCCTGCTGGAGGCCCCGCCCTGCTCCTGTGAGGGGCTCCCAGAACATTCTTCACCCCTCAGTTCCACCAATGTCCAAAAAAGACACGTTCTAGGCCGGGCACAGTGGCTCATGCCTGTCATCCCAGCACTTTGGGAGGCAGAGACAGGAGGACTGCCTGAACCCAGGGATTCAAGACGAGCCTAGGCAACTTAGTGAGACCTCGTCTCTCCAATAAATCAAGAAAAATTAGCCAGGCATGGTGGCGTGCACCTGTAGTTCTAGCTACTTGGAAGGCTGAGGCAGAAGAGTCGCCTAAGCCCAGGTCAAGGCTGCCGTGGCTGGGAGTGTGCCGCTGCCCTCCAGCCTGGGTGACAGAGTGAGACTCCAACTCAAAACAAGAAAAATACAAGACGTGCTTTGATGAGACTTCTTGACAGGAGCCAGAGTTTGTGGCATACAGTGTTGTGAGACACTTTTCATAGCTAGCTGACAACAGAGAAATCTTTCCATGGATAAGGTGGGCTCTGGTTTGTAAAAGGCCTTCGGTAATTTCAGCATAAGCAACACTTTGCTATTTACCTAGTTTGCTAATAAATCAGAAGTCATAAAATCAAGAATGAGTTTGGCAAGGAATTTAAACTGCCCACCACTGGGTACTGCAGCCCCCAAATGAACACAGTTGGTATGCCTCTTTAATTCAAAGTCGAAAAAAAGTTCAAAATTGATGACTGAAGGGAAAAGCAGTTGCAATGACTTCGTGGGGCATAAAGTGCTGGAATAAATACTCTGCTTACGGAGATGCTGCCAAAAACTTGCCCGATCCACCACGTTAAGTCAACGTGGTCTATCACCGCTCATTATCTGTGTGAGCTCATCACATGTCAATGCCCTGATACTGAACATCCACACAGAAAACAGAATGCACATTTTCTGGAAATACATTTTTTATTTTGAGTTGGAGTCTCACTGTCACCCAGACTGGAGTGCAGCGGCCACTCCCGGCCACCGCAGCCTTGACCTGCTGGGCTCTGGCGATCCTTCCGCCTCAGCCTTCCAAGTAGATGGAACTACAGGCTCGCACTACCACGCGTGGCTAATTTTTTGATTTATTGTAGAGATGAGGTCTCGCCAAGTTACCCAGGCGGTCTCGAACCTGTGGGCTCAGGCTGGAAACACATTTTTAAAAACTTCTGCTAAAAAAGAAATGGTGCCTGTTCCCCTGCCACAGGTTCTGCTCAGACTTACCAGTTTTCCTCTTTGTGGGCCTGGAACGCCCGCAGGAATGATGTGCTCAGTTAAGGAAGGTGTGGGTGGCTATCGGGAGACTCGTAGGGTGCTATGTATGCAACAGCAGAAAGCAGGAAGGAGTCAGGAGTCTGGGCTCAGGGCGCTGCTCACCCTCCAGTGGACCAGGGTCACAAGAGTGTAAGTTGTTGAAGGAAGAAAGGGTGTAAGCCTGCACGACAGAGAACTGCACCGCACTGAGTGCAAGTATACGAAGTATTTGTTCCAGATCTACTTTCTCCAGTAAAAAGGACTTCTAACATTTTTCTTATTCAGCCATTTCAAACATTGTATTTGGTTTCTCTGAGTCCAGATGACCACAAGCTATATTTAAGCACTTTAGAATCTGTGGTATAAAGTTTATTTTATCAACTACACAACTCTTGAATTTCAAGATTTAGCTAGCTACTAGCCCACTCTCCTGTGTGTGTGTATTTTTTTTTTTTTTTGAGTTGTAGTCTCACTCCATCACCCAGACTGGAGCGCAGTAGCACACTCACAGCTACCCACAAGGAGCTGGAACTACAGGAGCGTGCTACCACGCCCAGCTAATTTTTTTGATTCATTGTAGAGACGAGGTCTCGCCAAGTTGCCTGGGCTGGTCTGGAACCTGCAGACTCAGGCAATCCACTTGCCTTGGCCTCCCAAAGTGCTGGGATTACAGGTTGAGCCACCAAGCAAAGCCTCTTGTGTGTATCTTTAACAAGATGGCTAAAAAAAAGCAAAGTGAGATCTAGCGATGCATATAAACACTCAAAATGCTAGACTATGTAAGGCCTGGACTGGCCTTTCCAATCGACCTGAATAAGAACTGGCCTCACTGAGGTCTTCAGTTGCTTTCATAGGATGCACATGAGGCCACTCTTGCCGGCCGATGCTGAGCTCTGGGGTTCTAATGCCTCACTGAGGGATGCCAGCAGTCCCAGCAACTCTGCTTAGTGCCTTCAAGGCAACAACAGTCTTCTCTCAACAGGAGTAAATAAAATGCTTCCTCTCAACCAGCATTCTTCCTTATTACATATGTAAACGAATGAGTCTTCAGATCTAAGCTAAATTTAAGTACCCGAGTGAAACACCTAAAATGAGTTTTTCTTCCAAAATATCTGAATCCCTGTCTAACTGCAGGGATGAACAGCTGGCCCAATGCTTCAAAACGTTAAGCCCCACGTAGTCCACGCCATCTGTGACACACTGAGTAGCATGCACAGGTGACAAAGGATATTGGACGATCACGGTCTGGCATTTGTAGGCCTCTATGAAGTCGTGGTTCCCCACCGCGTACGTGCACCTGGAAAAGAAATGACAGAGACGGAGGACCAGGGCGCCAGAACGTGCATCCGCACGAGAACCGCAGGGAGGCTGGCCACACAGACCACACGCTCTCTTCCTCACGGATGCGCCATCCTTGGCAGTCCCGCCAGGCAGGTGACCAAAGGTTGAAGAAGAAGCACACAGATGACCTCTGAACCCACAGGCCAGGTCAGGCGGAGTCCTACAGTAAGACTCAGTGACTGCTCTCTCAAGGTCCAGAGGAGAAGCCTAGCATCAGCAGGCTTCCCGAGTCAGGGACTGAAAACACAGGACATCCTTCCACGCCATCAAGGGCTGACGAGGACGTGCCAACCAGCTCCCGGCGTGGGAGTCAGACTCGGGCACTGATCACCAAGCCTGGAGTCCAAGGGCAGAGCAGGAAATTATGGTGCCTTGTACGACAAGAGCCCAGTGGCACTCTACTCGACTCTGCCCAAGGCCCTGCAGGTTCTTGAGTTGTCCTGCTCCCAGACCATGTGGCCCCGCAGCCCAGGTTAGTCTCACAGGACCGCAGGACACAGAAAGCAGCCTGAACTGAAGTTCTGGAGATGAAAATTGCAGATGCAGAGTGGAAGGAAACAGCAGTATTTTGTTTGCTTTGCTCCATTCCAGTTTCTTTACCAATAAGGCAAATTAGTTCAGTAATAGACACAGTCACAAGAAAAAGGGTAGTTGGCTGGACGTGGTGGCTCACACCTATAATTCCAGCACTTTGAGAAGCCGAGGTGAGAGGATTGCCTGAACCCACCAGTCCGAGATCAGCCTGGGCAACTTGGTGAAACCTCATCTCTACAATAAAAATCAAAAAATTAGCTGGGCATGATGGCATGTACCTGTAGTTCCAGCTACTTGGAAGGCTGAAGCAGAAGGATTGCTAGAGCCCAGCAGGTCAAGGGTGTGGTGGCCGTGAGCATGCCATTGCATGCCAGCCTGGGCAACAGAGTGAGACTCCAACTCCAAAAAAAAAATGAGAAAGGGTAGTCAATGCTGAGGTTCCACCCCTACTAAATAGATCACCATCAGTCAATATGATAAATATTAAATGACGTTTCCTTTCATAGAGACAGGCTGGAGTGCAGTGGTGTGATCGTAGTTCACTGCAGCCTTGACCTCCTGGGCTCGAGCGACCCTCCTGCCTCAGCTGCCCAAGTAGCTGAGACTACAGGCGTGCCACCACGCCCAGCTTTATGTGACTTCTTAACAGTACTACACAACGGTTATAAAAGAAGCTCACAGGTTTTACCAAAGTGAAATGACAGATGTGCTTTTCTACCTTTCCAAGTCAAGATTTCACTGTTTCAAGCACAAAATGATGCAAGACACAATCCCTGGTCAGTCAACAATTCCAGACATGAGTGCTTTTCTTCCTCGCCAACAGGTTACCTCAAATGAGCTGCAAACATCTCATCATACGGCGGTTCCAAGACTTGCTGACACTTCTCCTCTGGAGAGGCCATCTGATGTGCAAGAAGCGGAAAGAGTAAAATTAATAGGCACAGAAAGTCTGCAGTATACGGAAAGAGATTTAGACAAACCTCTCTCTCAAAAGAGCTTACATCTCACAGTTCACAGTCACACTGCACACGGCAGCACCACTAAATACAAGGCCCATCCCTTCTACAAACAGCTATCAGTACTTCAAGGGCGGAAGCAGCCCACGAACAGCACCCAGTTTTGCTTACCGCAGGCCAGGAGGTATGCTCGGCACTTTCATATGTCTTTCATATTTAACAGTCACTGACTACCCTGGGTGTGGTAACTAAGGAACACAGACCTTCCATGCACGAGGGCTAACGAGCCTCGGAGGTGCCACATGCAGGGTGACCCTCAGAACTGGGCCGGGGACAGAAGGCCCACACCAGCACGCCAAACTTCTTCTCTTAAGAGACAGGGCCCTGGGGTTCTCTCCGCCCACCTGAAGCCGCGGGTTTGCAACATGAGGATGCTTAAAAGACACCAGCTCAGCACACGACGTTCCGTCCCTGCTATCGATTGCTTCATACACCTGGAACGGGTGAAAGGGAAAACCTGAGTAGATCGCACAGCAGCCTATTCTGCTCCCGCCCACACAACGCATGGTAGCCCACCGCAATTCCCCATTTGCTACTTGGAAGGAGCCAGAAGAAGCAAAATGTAACAGGTCACTATGCCTTCAGGCAAGCAAATAACAACTCGATTTCAAAAAGAGATCTTCCCGAGGCGAGGAAGAAAACAAGTCATGCAAAGAAGAAGTCGTCAGTGGTTTATTACTTAGTTATTAATGCAGGGGAATTATCGTAATAGTTGTACTTGGTCATACTAACATACATGTGGAAAGTCACTTATACAACTCATGAAAAAAATCAGCTCAAAAACAACAATATATCCAATATATCCAAAATTCAAAATGCTTCCACTCAGCCTAAATATAAAGTAAAGAGGAAACGAAACAGTTACATAAATGACGTCACAGGCATACCATGGGATACTTGGCTGCTGCTAAAATGAACAAAACAGTCTGTACCTTATAATGTGAGAAATGTCCACAACGATTACTGTTCAGTGAGAAAAGTTCACTGCAGGAACACTGCGTGACTTGACATGGGGGGAAAAGAGATCAGCAAACCGATGCCCAACGTGCAAGCACAGGAGGAAACACAGGAGCCACAGCACCTGGTGGGAGGGTGTACCATGGGGAGCTGCAGGCCAGGAGCCCTGGGCTCTGTCTAGCTCTGGAGACGCAACCTGTGTCACCACAGACATTTTAGCATTAGGAAACCAACTAAACATGTGAATTACATTGACAAAAAAGACCAAAAAAGTGCTAACTGTATACACAGAAAGCCAAACACAGAGCCGCAGGCTAGCATACTTTAACCACCACAAGATTAAAATACGGAGATTTCATGCCTGCACAAGACTCTAGCCAGAGATGACATAACGAGGATCTCCAAGTAGCCAAAGAGCACATGAAGCGTCCTCGACGTCGTGACTGGCAGTGAAGGGCAATGAGATACCTCCACACGCTGCCAGGGAAGGCCAACAATCCTAAGAGCAGCCCAGGGTGGAAGGCAACGCAAAACCCACGCGTCGGCGCTGAGTAAACTGGCGGGGCCATTATGGAAAACTGGTGTTTCTACTAACATGAGCAAGCACCCGCTCTGCGGCCCGGTAATCCTGCGCCCGGGTGTCTACTCCTAGGAGAACGGGAGGGCCGTGTCCCCAGGACATACCCAAGAACTCAATTCCTCCCACCTCGCTGTTAACTCAGGGTGTTGACAGGAAGGCTGACGCCACCCACCAAAGACTGACGCACAAGGAATTGCTACCTGACTACTAGACGCAGTTGCACATGCATCTACATTTTGAAACAGCAATTCCACTTCTAGGGATTTACCTTGTAACTAGAAACAAAGACGTCTGGAGTGCAGTCACCACAAAATACCAGACAATCTACAACTCCATCCATAGGAGACCAGCTGAAAAAACCGTGGAATGTTGAATGTAAGACATATGGGGCAACTGTTTCGAGCAAGAGCTCTACGGACCATCATGGAATGACTTCCAGGATACAGTTAAGTGAAGAAAGCAAGTTGTAGAAGAGTGCAGACAGAATGCTCCCTCTTGAATGAAGGGGAAACAACAGTATATCTTCACATCTCTCTCACATACACACACACCCCTCTAAAAAATACACAGGAAGGAGGCAGAAACTAATGGAAGGAGAACAGGAGAGAGAAGGGAAGTTTCTGAGCACACTTTTTAATAGTGTTTACTTATGAACCTATTCGAGAAATTCAGCAAAAGGGAAAGACAAACCTAAAAACTGAATACAAATACATATTTAAATAAATATCAAAGGACAGCATCACCATACTAAAAAAATATGTATAAGTAACTTCTGAGCACAGTTCTTTGGGATTCAACTGTCCATACTCTAAGGGCAAAAAGGCTGCACACTACCCTCACCTTGGCTCAGTAGATACTTGGTAGCGGTGCTGGTGCCCAGTTCTCAAACTGCCTTGTTATAGCACAGATATCCATCTCGCAGCCCTCAGCGCAAGAGAAGGGAGGTGCCAGACAGAACAGGGCAGGCAAGAATCCCACCGGACTAGATGCAGCCACGGGCAGAGACTCCAGGCTCACCTGCAGCCAAGGCCACCTGAAGACTTCCAGGCTGTGGCCACAGGTCTTTCGCCTTCACAGTGAATCATGGCCCTTCAGAGCCAGCCCTCCTGCCCAAGCTCACGCAAGACCACAGGTTGCTGCTCTAGGTCATGGCACCTTCCTCCTCCTCTCTAACACTGTCAAGGTCACAGATGGGCACACAGAGATCTCGGTGAAGTACTATAAAAACCCAGTCCTGGCCAGGCTCGGTGGCTCAGCCTGTCATCATAGCACTTTGGGAGGCTGAGGCGAGTGGCCTGCCTGAACCCATGAGTTCGAAACCAGCCCAGGTAACTTGGCCGGACCTCGTCTCTACAATAAGTCAAAAATTAGCTGAGCGTGGTAACACGCACCTGTGGTTCCAGCTACTTGGAAGACTAAGGGGAAGGATTGCCGGGGCCCAGCAGGTCGACACTAGGGCGGCCATAAGCGTGCCACTGCACTCCAGTCTGGGCGACGGAGACAGACTCCAGCTCAAAAAAAAAAAAGAAAAGAAAAGAAAACAAACCTAGTCTGTGAACCCAGTCTTTTTCTTCACAGGTCTGGCCCCAGGCTTAGGAATCTCATCCAAAAGGTAGACAGACGGACACTGAGAGCCTCAACTGGTGATGAGTAGGGCTTGGGTTTCCTCTTTAAAATGACCATGCAAGCCGGGCTCGGTGGCTCAGCCTGTAATCCCACGCCTTTGGGAGGCTGAGGTGAGTGGACTGCCTGAGCCCGCGGGTTCGAGACCCGCCTGGGCAGGCGAGACCTCATCTCTACAGTAAAATCAAAAAATTAGCCGGGCGTGGTAGCGCGTGCCTGTAATTCCGGCTACTTGGAAGCTGAGGTGGAAGGATCACCGGAGCCCAGCAGTCGAGGCTGCGGTGGCCCGGGAGCAG
>NW_007113113.1:43919-50004 GCF_000164805.1 Carlito syrichta
CAGAGTGAGACTCCAACTCAAAAAAAAAAAAAAAAATAAAATAAAATCATCATGCTAGGCTGGGCATGGTGGCTAACGTCTGTAATCCTAGCACTTTGGGAGGTGGAGGCAAGAGGATTGCCTGAGTTCAGGGGTTCAAGACCAGACTGGACAACTTGGCGAGACTGCGTCTCTAAAATAAATCAAAAAATTAGCCGGGCATGGTGGTGCCTGTAGTTCCAGCTACTTGGAAGGTTGAGGCAGAAGGATCACCTGAGCCCAGCAGGTTGAGGCTGCGGTGGCCGTGAGCAGCATGCCACTGCACTCGTCTGGGTGACAGAATGGGACTCCGACTCAAAAAATAAATAAAAAAATTAAAAACCATCATGCTGGCTGGATGCAGTGGCTCACACCTGTAAACCTAGCTCTTTGGGAGGCTAAGGTGAGAGAACTGCCTGAGCCCAGGGGTTTGAGACCAGCCTGAGCAACATGGCAAGCCCTCATCTCTACAATAAATCAAGAAATCAGCCAGGCGTTGTGGTACATGCCTGTGGTTCCAGTTTCTTGGAAGGCTGAAGCAGAAGGAGTGCCTGAGCCCAGCAGGTCAAGGCTGCGGAAGCCACTGAGCATGCTACTGCACTCCAGCCTGGACGACAGAGTGAGACTCCACCCAAAAAAAAAAAAATCACCGCGCTGGACATCTGTGCTTGGAAAATGAAACACTGCACCTGCCAGTTGTTACCCACAAGCTGAAGATGGACCGGAAAAGGCGACACCAGTACCAGCCCATCCTCGCAGGAGGGTCTCCAGTGTCCCGTGCCCTAGCCAAGAAGAACTGGTGCCCGGCTCCAATGAGCTCCCTGTGGCTCCCCCAAGGCCACCTAACCAGACGCCAGGAAGCAGGGTGGGGCCCACACAGTCTGCTCTGCTCACCCTCCCATCGCCACCTGGCCCTGAGCTGGAGGGTGAAATGACCCGTCCTGCCCCGGTCTTGGTGTGCAGGTCCCAAGAAAACCGGTTTTAGGAGCTTTGCCCCATGAGGTGACGCTTCCACAAGTCCCCATGCACCCCACGCGTGGCCTAGTCATGGAAGCCCAATTGACAGCCTTAGACTCGCTCAGCCAGGGCACCTCAGGCTGAAAAGCAGGCATGGGGCCGCCAAGCCACACTGTCCTCCGCCCAGCTCTGCTCAGCACAAACAGGACACTCACACCGAGCCCCTGGTAGTATGGCCGGCCGGCACCTCCAGGCATGCTGGGCCCCTGCCTGAGGCTCTGCGGGTGAAACGCATGGCTCCTCCAGCGCTCTCACCATCCAGACCCGGTGCGGCCTCCGCCCTGGGCCAGAGCCTGGGGAGATGCATGTCATTCCCCATCTCCCAGGTCTCCAGAGAGGCACAGCCTGGACCAGGCACCACAGGTGGAAAGGTACCTGTGGCGCCTGAAGTGCTGGGTCCCAGTGCATCCAGGGGTCCAACTGGGTGTCCAGACATGGGTCCCTTGGGGCAGTGGAAACCCCTGCCAGTGGCGCTGGCTCACAAGCGACATGGCCCCCACACCCTCAGCTCTGCTCTCATGACCACCGGAGCTGTACCCGGTGCCTTGCGTGTGGCCTGACTGGCAGGTGGGCCTGGCTGCGTGCGGGCCTGGGTTCCCCCAGTGGTCCTCCCAGCGCCCTGCTTGAGTGACGACACCGAGGAAGCTAGGGCAGGCAACGGAGGGACCAGCACACCCCAAGGACGGACCAGAGCCTCGGCGGACACAGGACCCTGCCTGTCCAGAGGCCAGACTGGTGCTCCGCCGCAGAGCCCTCAGCCCAGCAGGACAACATGGCCAACTCCAAGTGAGCCCTCCCGAGCGGCACCCCAGGAGGACGCTCTCCTGGCTGCCGGTGTCCTCTCACACGCTCCAGGTTGGTCCACAGGGGATACCATCCGAAATGCCAGGTCTTTAAAAACATGTGGACTCACTCCATCCGGAAAGGCGGGAAGTAATGACTCCCAGTGGAACGAGCACACCTCACTCCCAGCTAAAAGGAACCAGCGCTCTTGGGGAGAGGGCGGACTCCAAGGCTGGGCCGGAGGAAACACGGTGAACCCGGAAGAGACATGGGGCCAGAAGCGGGAGGGTCGGGGGTGGATGGGCAGACAGCAGGCTCACGTGCCAGGTTGAGAGGCTGTCGGGGCCCAGGTGGAAAGTCAGAGGTCAAGGAGAAGAGTGACGCGACGAGGCAGGACTTGGCGCTGGAAACGATCCCTGACGACATCTGGAAGGGACGCAGAGAAAAGCATTTCCCGCCCAATGAAACGCCATTAATAAACGCAGAGGAGCCAGGCTCGGGGACTCAGCCTGTCATCCCGCGCCTTTGGGAGGCCGAGGTGAGTGGATGGCCTGAGCCCGTGGGTTCGTGACCCACCTGGGCAACTTGCGAGACCTCGTCTCTACAATCAATCAAAACATGAGCCGGGCATGGTAGCGTGCGCCTGTAGTTCTGGCTACTTGGAAGGCTGAGGCAGAAGGATCCCCGGAGCCCAGCAGGTGGAGGCTGCGGTGGCCGGGAGCGACCGCTGCACTCCAGTCTGGGCGGCAGAGTGAGACTCCGACTCAAAAATAAAAAATAAATAAGTAAATGCGGAGGGACCCACAGAAAACCCGCACTCAGCAAGCACTAATACAGCACGTGGTTTGGGTAAAGGCCATCGGTGAGCATCCAAGCTGCTCTGTGTCTCGGGGACAAGAAGCTCACAGGTCCTCACGGCACCAACAGGCTACTCACAAATCATGATGAGAAAAGGCACCTTGGCATGGGAGGAACCGACAGACACCTCCTTACCCAAGGGATCGAGCTTAGCATGACCACGGGATGCCTCCCGACAAGAGCCAACAGGAACACCACGCTGCCACCACTGTGACATGCCTCGAAAAACAGCCCAATTCCTATCACTGGGCAAAGATCAAATAAGTCCAGGTTGTGAGACATCTGCAGACACCTGGCATGGACAGTTAAAAATGACAAATGTCAGCAAGGAATTCCCCGAAAGGCAAAAGGACTCTTCTAGATCAAAGAGCAAGAAGAGCACACGCAGCGGTGACCCGACTGGCTCCTGGGTTTAAGAGCAGATGATGTGAAGAAAACTTTGTGGGGGAGTGGAAAACCAAGCTGCGGGTTCCGGATCAGAAAACTGTATCGATGCAGAATTTCTTGGGCATCGATAGGCAGGGCAGCTGCATTGGGGAGTGACTTGTTTCTTAGGGTGGGTAGGAAGGTTGAGCCTGTACCACAAGGTCCTCCCTCATACACCCACATCAAACAGCTGTGGAGTTCCAGCAAGGTCCTTAACTGCTAAGCACCCGTTTTTCTAGGAACAGCAACACCTACTTCTCAGGTTGTGAGAATTACAGATTGTAAGGTACTTAGCATAATGCTTGCTATGCAGAAACGGTCCCATCAGAAAATGACTTTCAACATTATTGCTTTTAAAAACACATAACCTAAGCGGTTTTCATTTATTTATTGTTTGTCTACTACCTTTTTTTTTAGACGAAGTCTCACTATGTTGCCCAGGCTGGTCTCGAACTCCTGGGCTCAAGCAATCCTTCCACCTGGGCCTCCCACCACGCCTGGTCTAACCTAACCTGTTTTTAAACCAGCTAGAACACTGGCTAAGATGCACTTAGAATCGTTTTTCCCACTTATATCATAGTAGGGACTTGTTCAATTCATAGAATCTAATCTTTAATTAACCCAAATTTCATTTTCTGGCTAAGAACCATCCCTTTTGCATCTCTATTAACTTTTGTCATCAGCATAAGGCTCTAAGGCCTGTTTTCTTTTTTTTTTTTTTGAGTTGGAGTCTCACTCTGTCGCCCAGACTGGAGTGTACTGGCCGCTCCCGGCCACCACAGCCTCGACCTGCCAGGCTCTGGCGATCCTTCCGCCTCAGTCTTCCAAAGTAGCTGGAATGACAGGTGTGCACTACCACGCCTGGCTAATTTTTGATTTATTGTAGAGATGAGGTCTCACCAAGTTGCCTAGGCGGGTCACGAACCCACGGGCTTAGGCAATCCACTCACCTCAGCCTCCCAAAGGCGCGGGATTATAGGCTGAGCCACCAAGCCCGGCTAAGGTCCATTTTCATAAAGAATGAAGCATCTGGGGCTAGGTATGGTGGCTCACGCCTATAATCCAAGCACTTTGGGGGGCCGAGGTCAGAGAATTGCCAGAGCCCACGGGTTTGGCACCAGCCTGGGCAACTCGGCAAGACCTCATCTCTACAATAAACAAAAAAATCAGATGGGCATGGTAGCGTGTGCCTGTAGTTCCAGCTACTTGGAGGGCTGAGGCGGAAGGGATTGCCTGAACCCAGCAAGTGAGGCTGCAGTGGCTGTGGTGTTCTACTGCACTCCAATTTGGGCAACAGAGTGAGACTCCAACTCAAGAGAGAAAAAAAAAGAATGAAGCATCTGCCCTTTGCTAAGTGTCCCTATGCACACTATGGTGGAGGGCCAAGCCAGGTTGAGACGGCACTGCTTGAGAGTCGCCTGGCTTCTCCACACAAGTCTAGCACATGAACTTCCAATCTGAGCCCTGGCAAAACGCCAAACTAGTGTGGGTCATGAATCTTTAAAGTTATTTCTCAATAGTCTGGCTTACCAACTCCAAAAATCTTGAAAGACCATTCAAAGACCTACTGAAGATTAAGGAGTGAAGTATCTCATTCAAAGCTGAGTCCCTAAATAAAGTGTTTGCCAGACCTATAAAGAGGTGAGGTGTTCTTGGCAAAAGGAACATGACATGTACAATCTCTGCAACAAGACAGACCAGGGGGTAGCAGAAGACACCACTTCACATCCATTAGGATGGGATGGCTATGATAGTAAATATGGAAAATAACAAGTGCCTAATGTGAAGAAACCGGAACCCCATACATTGCAGGTGGAAATGCAAAAACCACACAGCTGGTTTGGAAAACAGTTTGGCATTTCCTCAAGAAATTACACACAGAATTACCGTATGACTCAGCAATCCCACTCCTCGCTATATACCCAGAACTGAAGAACGCACACGTGAATGTTCATAGCAGGGATACTCACAAGGATCAAAAAGTGGAAACAACCCACGTGTCCCCCTCGACTGACAGTGAAGGAACAAGATGTGGTCTATCCATACAATGGACTACTACTATTCAGTCATAAAAAGGATTGGAGCATGGACAAAGGCTCCACTTGGATGAACCCTGAGAACATTAAGTAAAAGAAGACAAACACAAAAAGCCACATGTTGAGACTCCATTTACGTGAAATCACCAGGATGGGCGAATCCTTGGAGGTGGAAAGGAGACTGATTAGTGGCTGTCAGGAGGAGGGGAGGGAGGGACAGGGAGCGACTGCTTAGTGGACGGGGAACTGAAGAATGCACACTTGAATGCTCATAGCAGGGATACTCACGAGAGTCAAAAAGTGGAAACAACCCACGTGTCTGTCAACTGACAGTGACAGAAAGTTCTGCAACTCGGTGACAGAGATAGCTGTGCAATACTGTGAACGTACTTCGCGTACACTTTCAAATGGTTAAGATGGTAACTTTTAAGTCATAAACGGGGCAGCGGCCAAGGCACAGTTAGCAACGTGAAAGAAACCTTTACCACCGGAGTATCAACTTGGTGACCAAGTCAAGAGGTTAGCACGGACCAGAGGACATGCTAAGGCGCCTGGAACTTTTCCTGTAGGAAATGGAGAGTCGATGAAGCTTTAGTATTTTTCCTATCCCTACTCCACAATTCTTGTTCTGAGGATAAGCACAGCTTGGTGGAACGTGTGGAGAGACATGCGGCCCGATTAGGCAAGCGACAATTTGGTACCTTATATTCCAGAAAAGGAGCTCCAGATAAAGATCTGCAGAGAAGCTTACTGATAACAGCAGGGAGCTGTAGACGTTTACCGACCCGCTGTAAAACATCTGCAGTAACCCCAAAGGAGTTAGCCGTTTGCTGTTAGTTCAGCCACCGCTGCAAATTAACCCTGTCTTAAAGAAACAAACCCACGTACGATCCATCAGCCGCTTCGCAAACCTCTGGCAGCTCCCCCCCCCCCCCCCCCCCCCCCCC
>NW_007113114.1:0-1108 GCF_000164805.1 Carlito syrichta
GGGGGGGGGGGAGGGGGGAGAGGCAGGCCTGGGCCGAGGCCTGGTGGCGGCTGCTCAAAACCCCTTGTCGGCCCCAGAGTGATCCGCTGTGCCGAGGACATGCTGGAGAAAGACCTCAGAGACAACCGGAGCATCGGGGACCTGGGAGCCCGTCACCTCCTGGAGCGGGCGGCCGCGGGCGGGGGCAAGGTGACCGTTTTGACACACTGCAACACCGGTGCGCTGGCCACCGCTGGCTATGGTACAGCCCTAGGTGAGTGGGCGCCCTTGGCTAGAGGGAAGGGCTTTCCCAGGCCTTTTTTGGATACAAGAAACCCAAACCACTTTACCCACACAAAAAAGGCGAGTGTGTCCATTTTTATACAGAAACGCTTAGAGGGTTGGCTTCAGGTATGGCTCAATCTAGGGGCTTAGCCAGTAGCATCAGGACACATCTATTCGTGTTCTTCAGCTCTGCCCTCCTTTGTCCGCAGGTTGATAGAGGGGCTATCAGGGTTCAGATCCTTTGGAAAAAACCCAAAGGTACCAGAAAAGTCTCCTTGTATCTCAGGCTCTGATGGGATCACCTGCCCATGCCTTATTGGTCAGTCAGTGGGCCTGGCCTAAGCCATATGCCCAGAGAGTGGGTAGGACGTGAACCCTAAGAGGACTAGGGACCAAAGAAATACTAGGCAGCTAGGGCCAGGATGGGGACCGTGGGTCACAGGGCAGGGGTCAAGGCAGCAGATTGCACTTGACCCTAAATTCCCCCTGGAAACATCCCTGCCTTCCTGGGTCCTGCTTTCATCTCTGGGTACTGATGCCTTGGTGGCGAGACCTCTGCCTTGGATTCATTCACACAGCCAGCATTTAGTAAACACCTACTGTGTGCCAGACACTGCCAGCTGACGGGGACACAGCAGTGAACAAAGTAGACAGAATCTCTGCCCTCAGGAAATAGGAAGAACAGACAACAGGCAAGATGGATAAATACAGTCATCCCTGGTATCCTCAGGGAACAGATTCCAGGACTCGTCTCAGATGCCAAAATCCACTAGTGCATAGTTGTTGTATGTCAACTACACACGTGCTCCCATATATACTTTTTTTTTTTTTTTTTTTTTTTTTT
>NW_007113114.1:1830-4599 GCF_000164805.1 Carlito syrichta
CAACCAGGGCGCCCGGCTGACGGCCTTCGAGCTGGTGTACGAGCACATCCCTGCCACCCTCATAGCCGACAGCGCGGTGGCCGCCGCCATGGCCCACAGGGGCGTGTCAGGTCAGGGGGCTGTGTGCGCGCAGGATGGGGGGGGATCTGGAGGGGAGGGCCGTGTCATGACCCCTGACTTCCCCCGTGCTCCCAGCCGTGGTGGTGGGAGCTGACCGCGTGGTTGCCAACGGTGACACAGCCAACAAGGTGGGCACCTACCAGCTGGCCATCGCTGCCAAGCACCACGGCATCCCCTTCTATGTGGCCGCCCCCAGCACGTCCTGTGACCTCCACCTGGAGAGCGGCCAGGAGATTGTCGTGGAGGAACGCCCCAGCCAGGAGCTGACGGACGTCAACGGAGTCAGGATTGCCGCGCCAGGTGAGCTGCCCTGAGAGAGGGGACCCCGGCACCCCGGCCAGGTGGCAAATGTAGGACCCTGTCAGCCTTCTGTGGCATGCACAACTCCTCCAAGTCACTTTTTTTTTTTTGAGTTGGAGTCTCACTCTGTCGCTCAGGCTGGAGTGCAGTGGCATCATGGCTCACCACAGCCTCAACCTTCTGGGCTCAAGCTATCCTCTTTCCTTAGCCTCTTGAGTAGCTGGGACTACAGGCTCATGCTACCACACTCAGCTAATTTTTTGTAGATTCAGGGTATTGCTGTGTTGCCCAGGCTAGCCTCAAACTCCTGGCCTCAAGGGATCCTCCGCCCTCTGCCTTCTAAAATACTGGGGTTACAAGTGTCAGCCACCGTAGCTGTCCAGCAAAGGTTTTTGGGTGTCTGCTTGTGCCGGCTACCATGCAGGGTCCTGGGGAGACAGCAAAAAAAAAGACACTGGGGGCAGAGGCGAGAGGATTGCCTGGGCCCAGGGGTTCAAGACCAGCCTGGACAACATGGCGAGACCTCATCTCTACAATAAATTTTAAAAACTAGCCAGGCATGGTGGCATGTGCCTGTGGTTCCAGCTACTTGGAAGGCTGAGGCAGAAGGATCGCCAGAGCCCAGCAGGTCGAGGCTGCGGTGGCCGGGAGAGGCCACTGCACTCTAGCCAGCCTGGGCAACAGTGAGACTCTGACTCAAAAAGAAAAAAGACACAGGAGTCCCTGCCCACAGGGAGGTGACAGTCCAGTGGGGGAGACAGAAAACAAGGCAAGTGACAGTGTGTTAGAAGGGACCGAAGGAGGAATAAAAGGAAGCAAGGAAGGGCATGGGACATGTCTGTACAGGGAGATGTAGACAGAGGGATGGCAGGACAGGGAAGGTCAGGCTGAGAAGGAATGCAGCAGTGAGTCATGTGCATAGCTGGGGAACAGCATCCAGCCGTCAGGGCAGCCCGTGCAAAGGCCATGAGGTAGCCTCTGAGGTTCTTAGGGATCCTGGAACAGGTGGAAGTCAGGCTTGGAATTCCTCCCGGGCAGTGACAGTCTGGTTATGACAGGGGTCTGATCTTTCTACTGGGTACTTGCTCCGTGCCTTCCTGTACTTTTGGGGTAAGGATCTTCAGATTCTCGAGGACTCCCCAGTCCCAAGAACCACTGTGGTGGAGACAGGTGACAAGAGTTTTTAAGAACTTTCAGAATCAAGGCCAGGTACAGTGGCTCACGCCTGTCATCCCAGCACTTTGGCAGGCCTAGGTGGGAGGATTGCTTGAGGCCAGGAGTTCGAGACCAGCCAGGGCGACATAGCGACACCCCGTCTCTACAGGAGAAAAATTTTCCAAGAAATAACAAGAACATTCAGAATCGAACCCCTGCCTCCCTGTCCCCCCTGCAGGGATTGGAGTTTGGAATCCTGCCTTCGACGTCACCCCCCACGACCTCATCACCGGGGGCATCATCACAGAGCTGGGGGTCTTTGCCCCCGAGGAACTCCGGGCAGCCCTGACTGCTGCCATCTCCTCAGGGAAAGGGACCCTAGATGTACCCCAGATATAACCAACTCAGCTCCCCCTACCCACCTTCATTCCCTAGGTTTTGTAATAAATTTATTGACTGGCCTGCCCAATAGCTGACCTTCCCCCTCCCCCACGTCCTGGAGCAGAGAGCTCAGACAGGGCCTGGCATGGCTAGTAAGAGCCCAACAGGTGGAAGTCTAGACAGAGCTAGTCTGTCCAGGTTCAAAGCCCAGCTCCACCACTGTTTCTGCGGTGTGCTCCCGAGCAAATCGCTTCCCCTCGCTGTGCCTTCGTTTCCTCTTAAAGTCAGGGCTGGAACTAGGGTAACACCTCGGGTGCAGAATTTTTAAAAAGACACCCAAAAAGCTAGTGACCAAGATACATCATATTTCAATGCAATCATTTTTAAAAAATCAAAGTGAATGTAATAAAAATTCATGGCACACAAAACAAGATTTTAAATCGAGTATCGAACTCTGTGCTTGCATGACTTGAACTTTCTTGCCTCACCTGATACCAGTCCTGGTGCCATTAAAACTTTACAAAATCAGGCTGCTGGCCTGCAGGCCGAACTTGAACGACTGGATTTCTTTTCATGTTAAAACATTTTAAAATCCTGAAAGTATTGTTTCTTGGCAAGGCTCGGTGGCTCAGCCTGTAGTCCCAGCACTTTGGGAGGCAGAGGCGAATGGATTACCTGAGCCTGCAGGTTCGAGATCAGCCCGGGCAACTTGGCGAGACCTCTACAATAAATAAATAATTAGTTAGCCGGGTGCGGTAGTGTGCGCCTGTAGTTCCAGCTACTTGGAAGGCTGAGGTGGAAGGATCGCCGGAG
>NW_007113114.1:4850-5465 GCF_000164805.1 Carlito syrichta
GTCTCGAACCCACGGGCTCAGGCAGTCCACTCACCTTGGCCTCCCAAAGCACGGGATTACGGCTGAGCCACTGAGCCCGGCTTAAGTATTGTTTCTTATAACTGAGCACTTAAATTTTGCTTCAGAGGAGTGCTGCATTTGCCCTACTCTACGCCTAGTCTGGTTTTTTATGTATAAAGAGCATAAAACAAGTTTCACAAACACGTTTCATAAAACAAGTTTCACATGGCCAGGCATGGAATCCCAGGTACGCGAGAGGCTGAGGCAGGATCACTTGAGTCCAGGAGGTTGAGGCTGCTATGAACTGGGATCGCCCCACTGCAATCCAGCCTGGACCATAGAATGAGACCCTGTCTCAAAAAAAAACCCCAACACATAAGTACCCAGTAAATGTCACCTTTTGTTTGAAATTTTTGCAAAACGCTGGCTGTGGTCCTTTAACTCTGTGCCACGTTGTATCCCGTGAGCCCTTGCGCTCTTCCGCCCCTCTGTGTCCCATGATGCCCCGCGCCTTCCGGCTGCGACTACTCTCAGCCCCGCCTCTTCCGGCGCGTACCCGATCATGGCGCAGGGGCAGCGTAAGTTCCAGGCGCGCAAGCCTGCGAAGAGCAAGAC
>NW_007113114.1:5767-11022 GCF_000164805.1 Carlito syrichta
AGGTCGGCCAGCGGGGAGGGAGGGGGCCGGAGGGGTGTCGAGGGGGTGGGACAGAGCTTGAGGGGTGACGAGAAGGAGAGGACAGGGCGAGGGACGGAGGCCTATTCGGGAATCGCGAGATGGGACGGGAGTCAGCGAGGGGGAGGACGGAGCCGGGAGCCCCAGCCCCGGGAGCCTCTCCGTCCTCCCAGTGCAGCGGGTGCGGGACACCACTCGCCACCCAACGGTGGCTCCTGCGGACGAGGCCTGCAGCGCCGCGTTCTCCCTGTTGGGGCTTGGCAGGGAGGAGGTCCCCAGCTGTGCAGGAGGGCGGTGCTGGACATCAGCCTCCGCTCCACCCGCGCGCCGCTTCGCTTCCCCCGACCCTACCTGTGGGCGGGGCCTGCGCGGGTGCCTCGGTCGTCCGTGCCGTTCCTGGGGTGGTTTCGTTTCCACGCTTCGTGGGTGTCTTCAGGGGCGGTTGTTCCATGTAGGTGGGTAGGGTTGAGGATGAAGAATTGGGAAAGACTTAAAGCCGGTTTTGGTGGCGTCAGACCTGGGTTTGAATGGGAGTCCGTGCTCACCACCCCTGCCATCTCAAGCGAATCAAACACCTGGGGGAACGGTGTTCTCAGAACTGGGCACCCATTGGCCTGCCGACCTCCATGGGCGGGGGGTCCCGTGGGCGCTGAGACTCCGCATGTCCAAGTCCAGGCTCCTGGTCCTCCCTTCCCCTTTCTCCTCTCCTTCCCCGTGACCCTGTCCCTCCAGATGCTGGGAGTCATCCTGGAATCCCCCTTTCTCGCCCATCCATTTTACCTTTAGAATCAATTCACATTCCACCAGCTTCCCACCTTCTCGTCCCTCTCCAGGTCCCACCCTCTCCCCTCACAGCAGGGTTCCATCCCTTCTCCACCAGAATCTTCCATGGTTCCACCTCACAGTCACAAGGCCCTGTGCGACCTGCCTCATCACCCCCAGCCTGGATCCTTTGCCTGCACCTGCTGGCTCCCTCCGGCCTTCCTGGCCTACCCAGAGCTTTTCTGCCAGCTGCTTCCTCCCCTGGATTCTCGGGAAGTTCACGGCTCCCTCTGCTCGCTCAGAGGCCTGCCCTGACGGCCACTCAGCCCTCATTCTTCTGTTCACTGTTTACCATTCTTTAACAGTTTAGCGTATTATATCGCATTCATACTGTCCCCTCACACACCCTGGATGCTGCCTCTGTGTCCCTAGCACTCGGCCCCATGGTTAGCTACTCTGGCGACGGTGGTCATGGTCATTGTGATTCATACTAGGACAGGGACAGTTTGGTAACTGAGTTTCCAGTTTTAGACTCATGCACTTGGCTTCACCCCATCCCTGTTTCTTCACTTGCTGGCTCCCACCCCTCGGATCCCCAGGTCATGTCTGCAAAGCAGAGGTGACATGGGACAGGAGGAGACTGCCCACCTAGAGCCTGGGATCAGAGGCTGTGGTCATGCCAGGCTCATGTGGTTTGGGGACCCTGGGCAAGTGCCTCCTTGCTTCAGGTGCCTCAGTTTGCTCATCGGTGAAATGGGTTTGAGCAGAGGTTTGGAAGCCAAGGTGCAGAGGTAAGGAGGATTTCTTTGTGTGTTAAAGCTCCAGAGAACAGGGGACCAAAGCAGGATTTAAGCTGTAAAGCAGGGCTCAGGGTAGGGAGATGGCAGTCAGGTAGGGAGAGGGCTCTGGGCAGGCTTCCCCCTGCCTGGGGTCCCCTCTGACTGCCCTGTGGTTGCCCCTCAGAGCCTAGAGGTGGGGATCCGGAAGAAGATCGAGCATGACGTGGTAATGAAAGCCAGCAACAGCCTGCCCAAGAAGCTGGCGCTGCTCACGGCCCCCAAGAAGAAGGGGGCAGTGGCGCCCTCCAAGACGTCGTCCTGAGGACGCAGCCAACACCACAGCCTCCATCTCCATACTCAGACCTGGCAGGCACCCCCATGCACTGTGCTGTGGGGGAGGGGGTCCTGTCCCACAGACTGGGTTATACCTAGAACTTCGGTGGGAGCCTGACCCGGGAGTAGGCAATCAGCGGAGTCCAGTGGTGGCCGGAAAGATGTGGTCACCAGCTTCCTCTGTCTCCACTGGCTTAACCCACAGTAAACCTGGCTTTCTTGTTCCTCTTGTGGTCCTGAGATTCTGTGAGCGCCAGGGTTGGGGCGGGGCCGAGTGAGCCCACCAGTCTCCACAAGAGACCTATCCACCTGCCGCCCCAACAGCCACATGCCCAGAGGACCACTGGGCTTCTGCGCCTGCAACCCCAAGTTTGGGGGTTGGGAAAGTTTCTCACTCACCGGCATGCCCTCTGCAGACATGCCCCAGCCACTCACTCTCAGCCAGCAGGTCCTCAGCGCTGGAGACACAACCAGGGACAGGCCAGATATACACAGGTCAGGTGCCACCTCATGGGGGTCATGTTGCTACCTTGAAGAGTGCCAACTGTATCCAGGCATGGCAGCACATACCCATAGTCACAGCTTCTTGGGAGGATCACTTGAGCCCAGGAGGTCGAGGCTGCAGTGAGCTATAATGGTGCCACTGCCTTCCAGCCTGGGGTACAGTCCCCAAAAAAAACTTGACTGCAAAAAAAATCGTGGCAGCCAGCATTTATGCAGTGCTGCCTGTGGGCTATGTACAGTTCTAGTGCTTTCTGCACATCACCACAACCAGCAAGGTCATACAGGACATTCTAGAGGCAGGATTTTCTCCTGCAGCTGGCAGAGGCCCAGTCCCCCAATCTGTGTTCTCTGCTGTCCCCCACTGTCTTGCCAGACCAAGATTCTCTCTATCTCAGGGCTACCCACCCAAAATCATGACTCAGGTCTGCTGGGCCAGGCGGGGCCTGTGGGCTTCCACTCTGCCGGGGCTCTATGGGCCCTGGTCACAGCACAGAGAGCAGATTGGCTGTAGTCAGGTGACACTGAGCCGTGGTAGAGTGCCTGTGGGTATGGTTGCCTCCCCCAGGCCAGGCCACTGGTTCCCTGGCAGCCTGTCCTCCTGGCCGCCTCATCCACTGTGGAGACAAATGCTGCGTCCAGCAGGTGCTCCCAAGCATATTTTCAGGGTCCCACATGGTGAGTGAAGACTTTGAACTGCCCACATCTTTTCTTTTAAGCAGGGGGAACAGTCTGTCGGTTATTGGATGAGCCTACGATAGTTCCCATGGGACTCAGCAATTCTCCTAGGTGTGGACCCCAGAGAGTGGGAGATGTGAGCTCACACTTAGTGTGCCATGTTCACAGTGAAGGGGGAAGCAGCCTGCAGGTCCGTCCACTCAATGGAGTACTGGCCATAAAGAGGAGAGAAGCACCGACGCACACTACGTGTACGAACCTCAAAACTTGCACTGAGTCAGAAAAACCAGATGCAGAAGACCTTGCAGTGTGTGATCCCATCTAAGTGACACGCCCAGAACAGGCAAATCCACAGAGCTGAGAATCAGATTGGTGGCCACCAGGGGCTGGGGGAGGAGGGGGTGACTGCTCATGGGACGGGGTTTCTTTCTGGGGTGATGAGAATGCTCGGGTACTAGATAGAGATGGTGATTGTAGCAAATGCCAATGAGCTGTATGCTTTGCAAAAATAAATTGTATGTGAATTTCCACAAAATCCTGATGTTGCAGGAAAACAGAGACCTTGACACCGAGGCTGTCTTAGGAAGTAGCAGTTTAACACTGGCGGGACTCGGCGGGCTAATGCTCCAAGGCTGAGCAACCCAGAGAAAGAGGAGAAGGGTTTTATACATTAGTTTAGGTAAGAGAGGGGGTCAGGTTGTATGACTATACATTTTTCTTTGTAATTTACAAGGTGGTATTTAGCAAAACCAGATTTTCATAAAACAGATTGTCTCCAGGATATAGATGACAAGCAGGGGTTGTAAACCATAACTTCACAAAGACAGGATGTGGGGGTAAAGTTGTGAATTGGTTACTGTCTTGCATCTTCAGGAAAGCACCTTGTGGCTATATAGGTTTTTTGTTGTTGTTGAGTTGGAGTTTCACTCCGTCGCCCAGACTGGCGTGCAGTGGCACACACACGGCCACCCCAGCGTCGACCTGCTGGACTCCGGCGATCCTTCCGCCTCAGCCTTCCAAGTAGCTGGAACTACAGGCGTGTGTTCCCATGCCCAGTTGCTTTTTTATTTATTGTAGAGATGAAGGCTCACCAAGTTGCCCAGGCAGGTCTCGAACCCGCGGGCTCAGGCAATCCACTCACCTCAGCCTCCCGAAGCGCAGGATTACAGGCTGAGCCACCAAGCCCAGCCTATTTAGTTTTTTCTAGCCTCATGCCTATCAGGTTTGGAGCCTGCAGGTTGATCTTTTAAAGGAATTGTAACTGTTTTTAGCCCCTCTCTGCCACACTGACTTAACAGTCTGTAAAACTCGAGACTGGGACAGCCAGCAACTTGTAGAAAGTCTGTCCCTTGGGGTTCCCGGGCCTCCGGAAAGGCCCGCCCTCAGAACTCTGGGGCAGGAAGGGGCTGAGACCCAGGCCCCTCACGGGCAGCTTTCCTTCCCTCTTTCTGGCTGGGATCCTGGGGCTTGGCTGCTTGACCCCCTGGGCACACCCTTGAGCCCCACCCAGGGGACCCAGGCCGCTCGCCACCTGCCCACCACTGGCAGTGCACGACTTCTGCCCTTGGGACAGGGCTGCTTGGCTCAGCATTGACTGCGTCAGCGCCAACCTCTGGGCACTGCAGAGCTGAGAACCAGAGCTTCAAGGACACCAAGCCCGTGCCCCCACCCCCTTCCCCTGCAAACCACCCTCCCCCTGCCTGCCTCCTGGCCTTGGACGCCACCTTGGAGAAGCCCTCCGTGTCCCGCCCCTGGGATGACCTGTGTGGTTTTCTCCTTGGCCAGGTTGCCCTGCCCCTCAAGTCCTGGCTCTGTCTCCTCTGGGGCTCTGCTCGGCACCTGGAACAACGCATGGGCAGCGCTCTGAACTCAGGTGTATCTGGAATGAAGGAGGGAATGACTCCTGCAGGGAAATCCCTGCTTGGGCGGCGGTGAATCAGTGCTGACCCTTCAGCGGTCACCCAGTGAGATACCTACAAACAATGCCCTTCAGGTCCACACCACTGTCTTTGAACAGTTTTATGACTCTTTAAGGTGAAGAACTGCTTGAGGACAAATGTGTCCTGTCCTGTCCACACAGACAGCCCTGACCCCTGTGGGAACGTCTGTCTGCCCCCCTTCTCACCTTGACCTGAGTAGCCTGACCTATAATCATGCCTTTTGGAGACCTTTTTTTTTTTTTTT
>NW_007113114.1:11309-12201 GCF_000164805.1 Carlito syrichta
CGGGCTCAGGCAATCCACCCACCTCAGCCTCCCAAAGGTGCGGGATTACAGGCTGAGCCACCGAGCCCGGCTTCACCCTCTTTTTTAAAAATTGTATTTATTTATTTTGTTTTAGAGTTGGGGTCTGGCTCTGTCACCCAGGCTGGAGTGCAGTGGTGTGATCATAGCTCGTGGCAGCCTCCGCCTCCTGGGCTCAAGGGATCCAACCACCTCAGCCTCCCAAGCAGCTAGGACTACAGGTGCGCGCCACAGTGCCCTGATTTCCCCCTCTTTGGAAAATTATCTTTTAACCTCTCTATCCAGAATCTCAGACTAGGGCCAGGGTGTGGTGGGCGCTGGGTGCCGTCTGGCTCCCAATCTGGCCACCAGGAGGCGCCTGCAACCCGGGCAAGCCCCCGCAGGCTGGTGGCGCTCGGGCGAGCCAAGGAACCCGGCAAATCGGCTCCCTTTGTGCCTCCGACGCCAGCCCCTTCGAGGGGGCCCCGGGGTCAGGCAGGGCCCCAGACGCTACAGGTACGGGATCTGGAAGGTCCCCCCGCCTGTCCCCTTCGCCTCCCCCGGGGCCGCCCGCACAGCCTCTTTCTCCAGCCCGTCCCTGGCAGGCTTTTCCCTCTGGGAATCCCACCCGCCACAAGCCCCGAGTCACGCTGCAGCCGTGACCCCAGGCTCAGTGACACCCTACACTTGAGGCCGGGCGTGGTGGCGCGCGCCCGTCGCCCCAGCTGCTGGGGAGGCTGAGGCAGGAGGATCCCTGGAGCCCAGGAGTCGGAGGCGGCGGTGAACTGCCACCCCGCCACTGCACCCATCCTGGGCGACTGCGCGGGACCGGCCCTAAACCTGACAAGAATCACCGGTCCCGCGAAGGTCCTGCCATCTCGTGACTGTGACCTTC
>NW_007113114.1:12235-15726 GCF_000164805.1 Carlito syrichta
TCCCGTCCTTCCCTTTTTTTTTCTTTTTTTTTTTGAGGTGAGGTCTACTGTGTCGCCCAGGTTGGTCTCAAACTCCTGGCCTCAAGCGATCCTCCCACCTCAGCCTCCCCAATAACACGCCCCACGCCCAGCTCTCCTTTCTCACCAGGATTGTGAAATAAGCCTAGAAACTTCGTCCCAAGGGCACCTCAGCTTCCCGGGGCCTTTCTGACCTTCCAGTTCTCCAGGATCACTGTGTGGCCTTGGGCAGCTGTCCCACCCTCTCTGGTCTCATTTCCCTCACCTGCAGAATCAGAGGATGGGAGCAGAATGTTCTTGTTTCCCAAACTCTTGCCCTACCCTTTCCTCGGCTGCTTGGGCAAGTCCCATGACCTCTCGGTGCCTCAGTTTTCTCATCCGTGAGATGGGGATGGTGTAAATATTAGTATCCACTATAGAATTAGATAAAACACCATCACCCCATGATACCCCATTCCCTGTTCCTCCTAAAGTCCACCCACTGGCCTCACATGGCCTCTCTGACTCAGCATCTTGGGACGCCCACTGAAGACTCCTCGAGGACAAGGACCTGGACCTAGCTGACACCGCTATGCAGCAGATACTGAAGAGGCTGCTGGGAGAAGTCAGCCCTGGGTCCCGCTTGTGGGATGTGCTTGGCTGGAGGTGCCCGGCCTCTCCCCACCCCCAGTCACTCCTTGCCCCACGGCCTTTTTTTTTTTTTTTTTTGAGTTGGAGTCTCACTCTGTTGCCCAGACTGGAGTGCAGTGGCCGCTCCCGGCCACCGCAGCCTCGACCTGCTGGGCTCTGGCGATCCTTCCGCCTCAGCCTTCCGAGTAGCCGAAACTACAGGCGTGCGCTACTGCGCCTGGCTAATTTTTGATTTATTGTAGAGATGAGGTCTTGCCAAGTTGCCCAGGCTGATCTCAAACCTGCAGCCTCAGGCAATCCACTTGCCTCGGCCTCCCAAAGTGCTGGGATTACAGGCTGAGCCACTGAGGCCAGCCAAATTTTAATTTTTTTATTTTAAAGATGTGGGGTACAATTCAAGGTTAGGTCTACAAATGTTCACTATGCAGGTACCCTTGTGCCCCAGGGCCTTTGCAAGGAGAGGCTCCAGGAAGGCCAAGGGACCAGAGTGGCCCCAGCTCTTCTTACTGGGTGGCCTCTGGCCGGTGACTCAACGTCACCAAGCCTCAGTTTCCTTGTCTGAGAAATGGAGGTGGCGACTTCACTTTGTAGCATGGCTAGAAGCCTTAAAGTTTATCGTGATGTCTGCACGGCTGTAGCATCGTATAAGCTGTCAGTGCAAGATTATTACTGTTTACATGGTTGTCAATGTCGCTGTCATTGTGGCAGACTGGTTTCTCAAGACCGGCACTGTCTGATCGAAATACAATGCGAGTCACCTATGAAATTAATTTTAATTTCTTTTTTTTTTTTGCAGACAGGGTCTCAATCTGTTGCTCAGCCTGGAGTGCAGTGGCACCATCACAGCTCACTGAAGCCTCAAACTCCCAGGCCCGTGTGATCCTTCTGCCTCAGCCTCCCGAGTAGCTGGGACTACAAGCACCACCATGCCCAACTCTCTTATGTAATTTTACACGTCCTGATCCACGTAAAATAAAATGAAAGGAAACAGGTAGACTCCATTCTCATAATGTATTTTACTTAACCCAAACTTATCCAAAACATCATTTCAATGTAATCCATATAAAACTTTCTGTTTTCTTTTTGAGTTGTGGGCCCACTGTTGCCCAAGCTGGAGTGTAATGGTATGATCACAGTTCACCACAGCCTCGACCTGCTGGACTCAGGTGATCCTCCCAACTCAGCCTCCCAAGTAGCTGGGACTGTAAGTGCGTGCTACCACACCTGGCTAATTTTTTTTCGTACAGTGAGTATGAAACATTCTTAACAAATACTTTTGCTTTATTTTCTTCCAAGTCAGTTTCTGAAATCCAGTCTGTATCTTCCCTCTACAGCACAGACCCATTCAGGCCAACTCCATTCAAGGACTCAAAAAGGCCCCTTGTGCCCCATGGTGACCGAACTGGACACTGCAGGTCTGGAGGGGGGGGGTCGACTGAATGGGGGGAGCAAGGACTCACCTGAAAGTTTCTCCAGGAGAAAGCTGCGCTTTCCACATGCAGGGGACTCAACCCGCAATCTGGCCAACTAGGGACCAGCTTGGGTTTTCCTGCTGGGCAGGTCACTTCACCTGAATGGGGGCAAAGCATGAGTTGGTTGGTTCACACAAGTTATAGCTTGAGCGCCTACTGTATGCCAGGCACCGGTAGTACAGCAAGGCATCCCATGAGGCTCATAACCACAGAAGTAGGTAAATAGGTGATAATGGAGAGAAGTATGAGGAAGCGGAAACTTTACCCCAAAGGGTTCCCTGAGGACACTGGCCAAAAGCCCTGGAATCCATGGCGGGTGTCCAGACCAGAGATGGTGGCCTGGGCAGGCTGAGTCGCGGCAAAATAGCCCGGGCTTTGACATGTGTTAGGTTGAACCTTATGCACTTGCCATTTTAATAGGTCAAAAATGGCCAGAAGCCCGGCGCGGTGGCTCAAGCCTGTAATCCCAGCACTTTGGGAGGCCGAGGCAAGAGGACTGCCTGAGCTCAGGGGTTCGAGTCCAGCCTGGGCAACTTGGCGAGTCCTCATCTCTACAAAAAATCAAAAAACTAGCCGGGCGTGGTCGCACGTGCCTGTGGTTCCGGCTTACTTGGAAGGCTGAGGCGGAAGGATCGTCTGAGCCCAACAGGTCGAGGTTGCGGTGGCCATGAGTGTGCCACTGCACTCCAGCCTGGGCAACAGAGTGAGACTCCGATTCAAAAAAAAAATTTTTTAAGGCCAGAAGATTGCAATTTCATAGGACGGAACGTAACATTTAGGGATTAGAAATGTTGGGGGGAGGTCCTGGTTTGAAGTCCAAGGGTCCATGACCCCCTAAGTGAGCTCTATTTCTAGAGAGGGGTGCGCAGCCCGCATGGGCGCCACCAACGAGCCTGCGACCCCTCCGCCCCCCAAAGCATCAAAACTTGACCCGGTGCCCAGCGAAGTTGAGCGAGTTTCTCGGGTCACACAGCCCGCAGAGAGGAGGGGCTGAGCCGCTGCCAGGGAATCCCGCTGCTCCGTCTCGCTCACCGGCCGGGCTGTGTTGATTGTCCCCTCGCGGCGCCCGGAAGCGACCCTCAGTAAACAAAGCCGTGTGTGGGCGCAGCCCCAGCTGCCCGGGGCGCGCTGTCCAGCCCAAGGGGGGCGGGGGAGGAATGTTGTGAATGAACGCAGGGCCCGCCCCGAAACTCCGCATAAGGCCCGGGCCGCAGGGGGCCTCCCACTCTGATTGGCCGCTGGCGCCCCGTGATTGACAGCGCCGCTCGCTGCGCACGCTGATTGGGCGAGCACGAAATAACTGGCGTCGCAGCCATCGAGTGAACAGAAAAGGCTTAGAGGCGGGTCTGGGGGCGCAGCCAAAGGGGGGGG
>NW_007113114.1:16447-16798 GCF_000164805.1 Carlito syrichta
GGGGACCCCACCCCCGTGGTCCTCCCGCCACCCGGGTACCCCTCTTTCCCCGCCTCATCCTCGTCTCTCAATACGGACACCCCATCCAATCCTCACTCCCCTCTCCAGCTCCTGCCAGCCACCCTCACCCCACCCCCTGTTCCCACCCTCTCGATCCCTGCCCTGCGCCCCAAGTAGATGACTCCCCCATCTTCTCTCCCGAGTGCAGCTCAAGACTCTCCCTCATCCCTGCGCTCAAGCCTCAGAGCCCACCTGTTCCTTGGGGATCCCCCTCTCCTCCAGCTCCCATCTGGGGCTGCTCGGCTCCCTGGCTGGCAGCACGGATGACTCCGGTGCCAGGGCCCCGCCCCC
>NW_007113115.1:0-1092 GCF_000164805.1 Carlito syrichta
CCATCACTGGACTTCTTATCACAGAGGAGTGCCAGTCATTGTGGCACATATTATGAATGAGGGCCAGTCACTGAGATTTGCATGACAAAAGAAGACTACTTACTGGGGCACCCATAATAGAGAAAATCCAATCACTGGGACAATCATTACAGATGAAAATCCAGTCACTGGATACCCAAAACAAAGGTGAACCAGGCAGTGAGACTATCATAACAAAGGAGGGTAAATCAGTGAAGCATCAATCAGAGGTTAGCCAGTCACTGGGGATTTGATCACAGAGAAGGACCAGTATCTGGGGCAGCCATCACAGAGGAAGCATAGTCAGTGTGTTACCCATTACAGAGGAGGCCTTTTCACTGGGGATCCTATCAGAGAGAATTAGTCATTTAGGCACCCATGACAAATTCTGGCTGGTCATTGAGGCATAGATCACAGTTGAGAGGCTGTCACTGGGACACCAACTAGCTGGAGACCAAGTCCTGGGGCACCCATCACAGAGACGGCTAGTCACTGAAACTCCCATCAGAAAGCAGGTCTAATAATTAAAGCAACCATACAAAGAGAGGTTCAGGCACTGAAATACCCATTTGAAGAGGGCCAATCACTGGGGAACCCATCACAGAGAAAGTTGACTGGGTTATTAGGGCAATCATCACAGAGTAGGAGTAGACACTGAAGCCCCTTTCCAGAGGAGACCCAGTAACAGTAACAGCTATTATGGAGGAGGGCCAATATACTGGGACATCAATCATAGCAAGCGTCTGTTACTAGTGCACAGAGGAAGACTAGTTACTAGAGCATTCCTTTTGGGGGAGGACCAGTCAATGGATATCTCATCAAAGAGGTGATCTAGGCAAAGTAGCAACCATTATGGAGGAGGAGGTGTCACTGGAACTCCCATAGCAGAGAAGGGCCAATCACTGGTACTCTCATTATGTACGAAGGCTAGTCACTGGGATCACCATTATGGAAGAAGACAAATCACTAATTCACTCATCACTAATGTCCCAGTTACTGGAGCAACCATCACAGAAGTGGGCCAGTTACCAGCGCACCCATCACAGAGGAGAACCAATCACTTGAACACCCACA
>NW_007113116.1:0-11270 GCF_000164805.1 Carlito syrichta
TTCAATCCAATCGACATCTATAATTATCTCTCAAGTTCATCCCTCATCTGCTAGGTATGCAAATACATTTTTTGAGAGCCTACTTACTTCCCAAGGAAAAGATTAACAAGGTAATTTGTTACTTATTACAATAACAAGTTATCTCCACCTATCACAATGCAACTAACGTGATGCAACTATCTTGTGTGGAACAAAGAACAACCTAATTTCTTCTCCAGTGTTTAGCTTTTATGTCTTCAGCATTTTAATTTTTAATCTTTTAAGGTTTTCATTTTGGTGATTTCAGATGTTAGGGATTTTAGACTTTAAGTATTCTCATTGAAATTTCAACATTTGGGATTATGGTATTCAGGATTGTGTCGTTCAGAATTATGATCAGCATCGAATTGGATCACACTGTCTGTGGAGTGCTTACCACAGATCAAGCGTTTTGCACAGTAATTTCTTTAGACACATTGAGTCCAATCTTCACAGCAACACTCTGGAATGTGAACTGCAATTATCTCCATTTAATATATTGGGAAAACTGACCTTTACTATTAAGTGCCATTACCCTGATCACACAGCTAAGGAAGTGACACAGCTGTGAATTAAACATATGCAGCCTGGTTCCAAAGTTTGGGCTCATAAGATCAGTGTCATGAAATTCTTTTAGAAGCAGCAACCACTATGAAATTTACCCTGATATAAGACCCCACTTTAAAAATTGGTCTGTGGTTACTTTGAAAATGGAAGTCTTTAAATCTATGTCCAGTAAATACAATTTTAGTTTTTAACTTCAAAGTAATATATAAATAGAATTATTGCTTTTTAGTCTTGACAAATGTCACCATCCTATGGTAAACTTTTCAGGAGAAATAGTGTGTTCCTAAAGCTACAAGTACATTAAATCTTTGTGCACAAAGCCAGAACTTCTTTCTCTCGGTGGGGTGTTTTGTTGTGGGATTCCTGGATAACACACATTAATTATTATCTGGAAGATTAGATAATTTATTGATGGTATCATACACGCCAAAATAACAGTCCCTAGGATATCTTCAGGCCTTTGGTGGCATCCTGGGGGCGACAGATCAATCCTGCCCCTGGGATAACTGGTAAAAGACATTCTTCAAGACTGGTCTCTGAATTTGGCTTTAGGGCTGAACAAAGAGCTGCAACGGTACTGGGACATGGTCAAAATTACATATTTTAAAAGAGCTAAAAAAGAATGTTGAATATTGCTACCACAAAGAAATGATACATATTTGAGGTAAGCGATATGCTGATTACCCTGATCTGATCATTTCACAATGTGTATGTGTATCAAAGCACACCATATTGCATCCCATAAATATGCACAACTATTATCTGTCAATTAATAATAAAACAAAACAGAGTAAAAAAAGAAAGAGAAAATAGAATGGGGATTGGGGTGATTCAGACCCTAGTCAAACACACGCTTTCTCATCTCACTGTCATAAAAGAAAGGAACACATTGTTTAATTCTCTTGGATGGCGCACTTTTTTGACCACTTCATAGAGCTGTTTTGAGGATGGTCTGAGACAGTTGCAGCACGTAGGGGCAGTACTGGGACCATCAGCAGCTCTTAACAAGAGTCAGTGTTTGGGAGCGTGTTCTTTTGAGACAGATTGACCAGGCTTTGACTCGTGGCTTTGTTACTTACTTTTTTGGTTGAATATACACAAATACTTATGCTCCATATTCCACAGCATAGAGTTAACGCTGGAAAGTGGCTACTCAGCTAGACTTCATATTTCCCATTTCTCCCTGGAGTTAAGTGTGGCCATGTAGCGGAACTCTAGATCATGGAAATTTAGCACAGATGGTGTGCATCACTTCCAGGCCTGGCCCATTAAACCTCCCATGTACTCACCTGTGCCCTCTTTCGCCTCTTTATTTTGCTAGAACATCCATGTTGACTGAGCTTCTAGCAGCCTGGGTCTCTGCCTCTCTGTCCACCAACCCAGCAGGCAAGAAATAAGCTTCTATATGCTTGTGCTGTTACACATTTTTATTTGTTAGAGCAGTTAGGTATGATCACACTTCATATGTGACCTTGGGCAGTTACTTATCTTTTCTGAACTTCAATCCGTAAAATGCAGTTTTATTTTGCAGTTTTGTTATAAGGATTAGATGAGTTCAAATATTTTTATTTTAGATATCAAACTAATATCTGATTTCTGAAGTATTAGTGGACATTTGATAAGTCATTTAAAAGGCTGCTATATAAATCCCCTTTCTCTCAATTATGTGCTGGTACCGAGCTGTGGAAGAACAATAGTCAGAAAGTCTATCTTTTCTTGTTATCACTTATTCCCCTAACAACTTTACATTGACACCTTTTCTGCTAAGAAGCTAGATTCCATCGTGCTGGGATTCAGTTCTGTCTTTTCTCCACACCAGCTAGCCTAGTGTCTTGTATATAGCAAGGGATTAAGAAACATTTCTTGGGTTTTTTTTATTTTCTAGTATTTATTGAGCATTTGTGTACAATGTTCTCAGTACTGTGCATGGGTACCATTTTCCTGCATTATTTTTACACACAGTATCTCGTGTGAACCTTACAACAATGTTATGAGATAAGCAGTATTATTCCCTTCCTTATAAAGTCACATGCCTGGGGTTACATAGCAATCACAGAAGAAGTGGGGGTAGGAATACAAGTCATTTGACTTTAGAGCTACCACACTGCCTCTCATGAACAGATAATAATCTTTAGCTTATGGAGGATATATCACATGCATATTGAACCCTTTACACATGTAAACTCATTAAATCTATCCATGGAAATCTGATATGGAGAAGAGAGCTTGGCTGTGCATATGTGAGAATTCTTTCATCCTTGCTCACTCTTTCACCATTGATTGAGCACTTATTGTGTGTCAGGTACTGTAACAGGAGCTGAGGATACAACAGAGAAGTCAGTCCCTGCCCTCAGGGCCTTTTTGTTCTCATGGGAGAGAGAGAAATACAAACTTAGTGGACTTAAGACATATCCAGGAAAGAGTCTGCTGAATTCTTTGTTCCAGGACCAGGTGGACTTAACACCACCAGTTTGCACAATCAGAAGTAGCTAACTAGGAGGTAACAGCATTGTGTATACAAAAAGTGGATGATTCATGAGTGAATGCCTTCTGTTGGGGGACAGGAAAGCAAAATAAATGTGATTAAAAAGTTTACTGGGTTCATTTATTTTAACATGTCCTGTGTGCTCAGAAGACAACATGCATGGAGTACATTTTCTTGGTTACCTACTGACCCAGAAGGCCTTCCTAGTTATTCCTTAGATTCCACAGTCTCTTGACATGATGCCTGCAAATATTTGATATAAGTTTGTTGGTATCCACTCCCAAGAAAAACTTCCAAACCAACACACATAACAACAACAACAACAATACAAATGGTTTCTATACCACATTTTCTTGGGATCATGTTTGCTATAAGGAAGTAAACTAAAAATGTAAGTCAAAAAATTATGGCTACTGATGTCTGTAGTACTTCTGATAACACCTCAGATTTCTAGAGTACTTGGAATCCTCAAAGCTTAATGTTTATCTACTCATTTTTTGCCCAATACAGTAATCTTGGGATGTTTGAAAAGCAAGTGGTATGCTATTTTTCAAGGTAAGGAAACAGATTCTCAAAGAAGCTAAATTACTTGTCTCAGATCAGATCAATAGTCGGTTGCAGAGCCATGACTTGAACCAGGCTCTTTCTATATAATTACTCGAACTCTAATATGCTGCAAATATCTTGACTTTGAATCAGGGCAACAAACCAATATTTTGATGCCTGCCATCTTTTTTTGTATCAAAATTTTTGCCATTTGCTAAAAATTTCTTTTAAACAAATGATACCTTTAGGTATTTAAATAGATCCTGCAAGGGCAATTTTTAAAAATATTTTTCTGGTTCCTACTCATCTGCTAATTAAAAAAAATGCATCCAGTGTTTTTTATGGAAAAAATATAAAAAGAGTTTCTGGGTGGGTTTGTGTGAACTTGCCCAGCTCTACTAAAACCAAACTTTTGGTAGGAATTAGATGTTTCAGACCTGTCTTCATCTCAACAGCCAAGCAGTTTGACCAGAGCAAATACACGGTGATAAGGACAACTTGGGGTGGGTCTTTCATCCTTGATTATGATATGTAGGTGTTTACCTTGCTGACAGCCTAGAACACGTCAGTGTTGGTCTGTGCTTGTTCATTGCTTTGCTGGGCCCAAGAACAATCTTCCTAAGCCTGGCCTTGAGTTCACTAGGAGTGCTGCATAGATATTTATAGCCCATCTATAGCCTCACATAAACCTTTCAGAAACAGGTTTATTATTGGCAATCCCCTTGCTTTTTTCAGAGGAGAAAGGCCCACTGCAGTGTCTTTTATCGATCTCCTTTCTATCTGTAACACAGTGCCTCATTTTTTCTCCCTGGGTGTTAGTAACTATTTTTTGATAATTTTCCCTGTCCATTTGCCACTGAAGTTATTATTTTTTTCTGTAATTTTAGAACTGAGCATAACATGCTCCCACTAGAAATCTCAGAAGGTTCAGTATATTCAATTCAAGATAAAGTCCAAGTTCAAGGAATTCAGGGTTCAGAAATACCCAGTAATTGAGACCCAGTGATCTTTCCAGGCGTGTCATTACCAAATCACCAATCGCACCCTACATTCCATTCCCTGGGGCTTTCTACTAAACCAAACATTTTACACCACCAAATTTTTCTTATGCTGTTGTCTAGACAAAGATACACTGTGTCACACTGTCTGCCTATCGAAGTGTCTTTACTCATTTAAAGTTCAGTTTGATCACCTCCTGATGTGGAGTGCTTACCCTGCTTATCCTTTCGAATCACACTCCTCTAGCACAATACTTGAATGTGCATTTTGCACAATTGTCACTCTTTCTTGCTTTAGGAGGTCAGTGCTCTTGTGCTTTTCTCATCTCGTGGATTATGAAGGCCAGCTCCATCAGCATGAGGCCTGTGAAGCTGCACAGTGACCCAGGTCGAGAAGGACACATACTTGGTTTAATGTCTTGCTATTGTCATCTTAAAACAAGTCGTTTTGCATTTTTATTTTGCATTAGGTCCTGAAAATATTATAGGTGACCCTGTCTGTAAGGAAAGGGATTATTTCAGATTTACTTTACCTATATCGGTTCTATGCCTTTTGCCTAGTTGCCACCTATCTTAGATGGCTTGTTGAAAAATAAATGGAAATGAGTAGCCAAATAGCTTTCTTAATTACTGTTTAGAGCAGGAGCCAGGTTTGAAACCTATTTGAGAAGTCTGGGTTTCCAGGGACATAACATTTCCCGGGGCTTACCTCTATGGAAGTGAGTTCCAGATTTTTCCACAAACCACACTTATTCCTTATTGGGGAGTGGCGTGTTTCCACCAGAAGAAAATAACAAGTTTCAAGGCAAAATGACCTCTGGGACAACCCAATAAAGTTCTGAGTCATGGGACTGGACTGCACAGTAAAGATGGGTGCAACGGATTCCCTTCCAAAAACCCACATGATGTGATATTCTTGACATTCCCCCTGTAATAGCTGCAGAGGTCAGACCAGCCCACACTTTTGGTTTCTTATGGAGTCATCTCTGGTTGTTTCTAGATCAAGTTGCCCAGGAGAGAGGAAAAGGAGTTGCTCCTAGAAAGAATGGCTTCCAAGTGAGAACAAGTGTGAAGTGCAGAAAATGGAGGGAAAAAGCTACTTTTTCATTCCAGACAGGTTCTCTACTTTTGTTCCTACCAGTCAGGATTAAACTTCTACCTCTGGACTGAATGAACAAATTTATTTCCCCTTACCTTTGTTTGGGTTGGAAAATTAACTTTCTTGCTTATTTTGTAAAAGTAGTTGCTAATGATTTAGGCTGTTTCTTCAAATGATCACAAGCTAATGATTATTTTACAAAGAAAAGAAGAAAGAACTGGAGGTTTTTTACTGAAAGGACATAGAATTTGGGGGGTGAGGACTGAGGACAGCAGGAGCCTTTCAGAAGGGCAAGTAGAATCTTGTGCTTTGGTGAGGGGAAAGCAGCCATAGATAATATGTGTATGGATGGATGTGGTAGTTTTCCCATAAAACTGTATTTTCAAAGATTGATGGCAAGCCAGATATGGCCCTTGGGCTATAGTTTGCTGACCACTGATTTAGAGAAATGGACAGATTTACACTGAGATAAATACTTTTACAGAAATGTTTCTCTTAACATCATTTATAATATCAAGCAGCCTAAATGGCCACCGACAGTAGAATGGTTGCATACATCATTTTGTGTTCAACCAGAGGAATACTAAGCAATAGTGGAAAACCAGTGACCTCTAACTGTATACATAGGTGTCAACTAATTTTAGCCACAATGGAACAGGAAGGACAACCAAGGACGATTATAAAAATTGGTAATTGGGAATAGCAGAACCACACACACAAAGTTAAAATTTCTGTCTATTTTAAGTGTGGAGTTTCTAGGTTCGACTTAGCAAGACCTTGGCACTATTTGACGTCTCCTAAAGGAAGCTGCTTTGCATTGGAATGGACTTTTAATTTGTCCTGATGTAATAAAGATATTTGTGGGGTGGGGGTTGTCAAGAGGGAAAGCGTTGAATATTCACATATAAAAAGCATTTTCTCTGACTTCATGTGCTTTGTCCCACATCCAAACAGTGTCTTTTGTATTTTGCTTCTGAGGCAATGTTTTTTTTTTTTTTTTCTTCTATCTTTGAAGCTGCTGCTGAGAAAAACTGGAGCTGCTCCTCCCTGCTTCGGTTAGTAAAGGCTATACATATGATAAAAACTCATCAGCATCTTAATTAACTCTCACAAGCACAGAGCAGAGCTTAGGTCACTGGTTAGCTTGTTTACTTCCAAGCTTTGTAGTGTCTTAGAGGAAGGAGGGCTGTCACATATCACCAAGTCTAAGAGTTCTGAGGGATACTGAGTGATCTAGGTGCAGTAATGTCTTTCTCCAAATCAGGTTCTCATCCTCACCCGCAGCATTTACATTTGTATGTTGGCACTCGTTTCTTCAAGTTGGATATTTTGGGTGAATCTGTAAGAACTTCATTTACTCATTCATTTTGTATCTGCTTTCCTTTCTGAAATCTTTTCTAATCCCCTTAATAGCACTAGATGTCAGGTATAGTGCTGAGCACTGAGGATGCAGAGATAAAAATGATGCAACTCTTACTCCTGAGGAATGGCAGTGATTAGAAAATACACATTGCAATTCAGGCTAGGCATGGTGGCTCACACCTGTCATCCCAGCACTTTGGGAGGCAAAGGTGCGAGGATTGCCTGAGCCCAGGGTTCGAGACCAGTCCGGGCAACTTGGGAGAACTCATCTCTACAAAAAATCAAAACATTAGCCAGGCATAGTGGCATGCACCTGTAGTCCAGTTGGCATGCGCCTGTAGTCCCAGCTAATCGGGAGACTGAGGTGGAAAGTAACCAACAGGGTTGGTGGAATGGGGGTGGAGGGCTTTCTCAGAGGAAGCTACATTTAACAGCATTCTGAGGGGTATGTGGGAGATTGCCAGATGGGTTGAGTTGGGAGGACAGATAAACAGCTTTGCACAAAAGGTCATGAAAGGAATGGAGATAATGTCAAGATGGCAGAAGTACAGACTGTGAGGAGAGATGTGTGCTAGATGCACTTGGAAAGGCAGGTCTAGAGAGTGCCAGCCTTATTGGCCATTTAAGAAATTTGAAAATTATTCTACAGATAGTGTAGATAAGAGGATAGGGAGAAGCAGAGGGACCAGGTGGAAAGATGCTACCTGCAATTCAGAGCTAAAAACCAAGATGGCAAGGACTACCAGTGGCAGGAAGGTTTTGAGGCAGTGGGTTAAACTGAACCTATCCTGAAACACTAACTAAGGGTTGAAAGGGAGAGAAGAACCACAGATGACACTAAGAGTACTCATTTGGGGAATTGGATGGATGAAGACAGCAAATTGTGAAGAGCGGAATGGAATGAGCAGGAAGGTTTTGGACAAAAAGTCTCAAAATTTAGACATATCACAAAGAAGATGATGCTTAAGTGGTAACTATAGTTATTTGACTCTGATTGCTGCATCTCATGATGAGTTGCAGAAGGAAGGAAGAGGAAATTTAGCATCTTAGTACTGGTGCTAAATGTGAAAGGAGACAATGGTACTTGGGTGTTCTTTCAAATTGCCCAGGCAAAGTCACATAAGGAGAGATTAGGAAAGAAATTTGGGGGATGTTTTGTGCAGTGGATAAGATTATGAGTTACCTTCACATAAATACTATGTGATATTTAAGTCACTCATGTCTCCGAAATACATTCCAGGACTATTGTGAAGATTGTAGAAAACATCTGAAAGGAAAGTATATCAGACATCATAGGTTATGCTCCATTATGGTTAAAAAATGAAAGCAAAACTAAGAATCAAACAAAAGCTTACCAAGTTGTAGCAGTTCAAGACAATGTTTTCCATTTTCATTCATTCAATGACTTTATGAAAAAGATCCATCGTCTTCATTTTGTAGATGTGGAAATGAACTTGTCCAAGAGTACACAAGAGGGAGAACTGTGAGATCACTCTGACTCCAACGCCTGCACACTCTCTCTGCATTACATGATGGGAACTGTTTTCTATATGGAGGGCACCCATATAGAGGAGTAAGTACTACTGGTCAGAATGGAGCTCTGGAAGTGAAGTGTCCACATGATTTTCTGCCTTTGTCATTACTGAGAAGTTCTTCCCTGGGCAGTGGAGAATGGAATAATGTATCTCCCAAATTCTGTCTCATTGAGGGCAGAGTAGGCTAGTGTTTAATACCATAGTTGACATAGTAAGTTGACAAATTTAGTTTTAAATCTTGACTCTAGTTATTGCCAACCAAGTGGACCTAGACAAGATAATTATTTCTGGGCCTCAGTACTTTAATCTCTAAAATGCAGATAATAATTGTACTTATTACAAATGTTTATTGTAAGGATTAAATTAAGTAATACACTTAAAGTCCTTAGTACATAATTTAATATTTAGTAAGTAGTCTATATGAATTTTCTATTTTATCACTCCTTCCTGGTGTTGATCACCTTTTCATGTGCTTATTACCACATTTGGGTATCCTCTTTAGTGAACTGTTGATTCAAGTCTTTTACCTATTTAAAAAATTGGGTTGTCTTTTTTTTAAAATGTAAAGTAGATTTTGTGTGTGTGTATGCTCGTCTCACTCTGTCGTCATGACTGGAGTGCAGTGGCACGCTCACAGCCATCCCAGCATTGACTCGCTTGGCTCAGGTGATCCTTCCGACTCAGCCTTCCAAGTAGCTGGAACTACAGGTGTGCATTACCATGCCTGGATAATTTTTTGATTTTTAGTGTAGAGATGAGGTCTCGCCAAGTTGATCAGGCTGGTCTTGAACCTGTGGGCTCAGGCAATCTTCTCACTTTGGCCTCCCAAAGTGCTGGGATTACAGGCTTGAAATATATAAAGCAGATTTTATAAATACATTTTAAGTACACTTTTTTTGTCAGATTTTAAAATTGCAATTATATCTCACATCTTTCTCACTCCCTTAGTGATATATTTTGATAAACAGGTGTTTTTAACTTTATCAAAGCTCCATTTATCAATTATTTTCCTTTATGTAAAATATTTGTCCAGTTTTGTATGCAGGACACAGATATAGCTGTAGATCAGTGATAGAAATAAAAGGGAAGGAATGAAAGTGATTACACTGAAGTGAGTGATTAAACTTTTGAGGCCAGGAGGGAAGATATCACAAAGGGTAGAGGACATTATGTGGGGTCAGGGAGTTTACATTAGAGCACAAAAACATTGAAGAGACTGTAGTGTCCTGACATGGGCAAGGCTGTGGTTACAACTTTTATTTTGTAGAATAGAGACATGTTATTCAACTTTAACCTCAAGACAAGACCCTAGATGGAGTCCAGAGTTACAGATGATTTTTCTTTTTCTTTTTATATTTGTGCCCAATATATGACAAGGTAATGTGCTGATTTGAAGCTTCTGAAGTCTGAGAGGTTGCAGATAGTGTAAAAAGGCAAACAAGAAAAACAAAACAAAACAAAAAAAAACTTAAACTGCTTTTAGTATCCCGTGAGTTAGCTGGGGCCATTTTTAGGGGTAATATCTGTCTTTCCCTACACATAACTATAATAACTTAAATAATAGCAGGGGAGTGATTTGGAATTGGGCTTGGTTGAAAGTCAAAATAAGGTGTGTGTGTGTGTGTGTGTGTGTGTGTGTGTGTGTGGTGTTGTTTTGTTTTGAAGAATAGACCATGGTTTCTATATTAGTTTTAAAATCTCACATAAATTTAATTAGCGCTATGTAATTTATTTATCTAATTTTAAATATGTTATGTAGGTAATTTCATATAGGTTATTTCATTTAATATCTGTAATAAAAATGTGTTATTATCACTACTTACAGATGGGGAAATGAAGGCTAAAAGAGATAAAAATAGCTTGCCCAAGAACTCTTGGCTAGCAAAAGACAGAGTCCAGATTTAACCTATTTTTTAATTATAAAAGTCTCTGTCACAGTTTTAAATTTAGGATTAGACATTATTCACAATACTAAGCACCCTGTCTTAATGCACCCTAATTTTTGAGCACATAGGCATGATGGCCCAGAGGTTGAACCCCTAGCTAAAATTCTAAGTTGCTGACATATTATAAGAATTTTACAAAACTAGTCAGCCTTTGTGACTCATTTTACTTAATTGTAAAATGGGAAAAATAATGCCTATGTTAAAAAGTTGTTATGCAATTGTTTATTATTTCATTCATTCTTTCATGCACATATGCATGCATTCAATTATACAATGAGTGAATGGATGAATGATGTCCTTTCTTAGCTCAACCGGTGAACCTTCCAGAGCATCTTCGGTAATGCAACACTCAGTAACTGCTCTGTGGTTTAATAGGTTTAGTGTTTCTCTTTCCATTCCCATTTTCCACTCATGGACCAATTCATTCAAGGGTCAGTCCTAGCCAGGTCACATTCAACATGCTTTTCCATATATTCAACTCCCATTCTTCTTATCCTCTTTTCTATATCCTCTTTTTTTGTTGTTTATCTTTACCTAGCATCTCTTGTTCTAGTGAAAGAAGCCTCAAATTATATTTAGAGAATCAGTTCCCTTCCACTCTTGACCTGTATTATGTGTCCCACTCTCTCCCCTGGCAGTGTCTGCTACTGCTTATCTCTCTCTTGTAGAATTGTGATAAATGGTCAGGACCCACATATGAGTGAGAACATGTGG
>NW_007113117.1:0-1083 GCF_000164805.1 Carlito syrichta
CGGCGAGTCACCATGTCTAGGTTTTTAACATGCTGGTTTTGTGGGGATGGTGTCCAGGAGCTTGGCTTGAGGATATGGCTTCTGCGAGATATCAGAGCTAGAAGTAATAATCTGGGAATGACACAGAGAGAGGTAATAGGGATGCTGAAGCAACGCCTGCAATTGCCAAGTGGGGAATAAGGTAGTGAGGAGGACCGAGGATGGGGTTTGGAGGAATGTTGACATTTGGATAGTACAAGAGAGACTGGATTTGAGTGGCTGAAAGGTAGAAGGAATGTCAAGTTGTTAACTTTATTCCAAACTAAGAATAAAAAGACCCTATAGGAGACAAGGGTTTGTCAGGGATTAGGAAGAGGGAAGGGTCAGACTGCAAAGGCCTAACAAGGAGATTTGGGGCAGTGTTGGAATTGTTCTGTTTCCTGGAAGCAATGATAACAAGAATCTTTGCTTGTGTTAAAACTCACATGACTGTGTGTGCAAAAAGGAGTTTATTTTACTGTATATACATTAAGAAATAAAAAGGAGAACATGTAAGAAAGGCGGTAAAAGACCAATGGATTTTATCAGAGGTCACATATTCAAAGAGCAACTGTCCTTTTTATCATCTTTAGAATTTCCCATCCCATTTATCTTACTGATTCTTTCTCCCACAGCCATAGAGAATGACAAGGAGAAAAACTATTAGGTTAATGCTTTTGATACTGCAATATATGTATTCTAGGACTAAACAAGTAAATATGTAGGAGATGGTAGGAGTCATCTTCCTCATTACTGCAGTGGAAATTTATAGATAAGCAAGGAGAGGAGGCTAAAATGATCCATGTGGTAATAGATTAGAGTTGGAGAAATCAGTGAAAACTCCTTAATTTATTATAGATACAGATGGTCATGTGTGTGTGTGTGTGTGTGTGTGTGTGTGTGTGTGTGTGTGTTGGTGTATGTATATTTATATGGATATATACTCATATGTTTCTTTGTTGTGTCAGCTGAGAGGACCTATAAGAAACAATACCCCAGTATCAATGAGCACATTTAGTACTCAGATCTTGCTTTCTAATACCATTCTCCAACAAAAGTAACCAG